>NW_006376208.1:0-1175 GCF_000327345.1 Myotis davidii | reverse complement strand
TATTTTGATGACATTTCACAAAAATTATATGCATGGAAGAAATTATTCAAAATCTGTTTAGATCATGACCAAAGTGAATCTAAAGAAATGGCATTTTAATATGCATATTTAAGTAATGCTGAGCTCAGACATGAAAAATGCCCAAAAGAATGAAGTAGAAATCTCTGGATTGGGGGTGTGTATCTAATTCAAATTCCAGTTTAGTGACCAGCTCCTCTGAGAAGTCTCCCTAAACCACAAGTTTGTGTGAAATGGTCAGCCCCTGTGTCTCCCTGGCGTCCTGGACACACTTTCATCATTAGCATTTAGCTGTTCATTCGTCAGTCTCCTTCATGGGCTCTGGGTTTATTAAGCATGTTTTGCCCTTTTACCTACAGCACCTAAGAATGTACCTGGTGCTGCAGAAAAATAGATGAATGAGTCAATGAATGAATGAATGGTGATTTGGTCCCAGGTGAAGAAGTGATTAGATTTATCTGGGATTAAAGGGCTTCCCAGGATTAGGGGCCTGCAATGCGGAAACCAGGAAAGTCAAGGAAAAACCAGGTCAAGGTTGCCACCCAGCCAGAGTACTATTAGGAAAATTCTGGACTGAAATAATGTTTTGGTAATTGAAGGTTTGGGACATTAGTCTATAAACCTACATTCTGCTAACCTTTTCATTATGGTTTTAAAACATCCTGTTGGTGGAAATATATGTTTCAAGTTCCAAACAAGCAATTTTGGCAATAAGATGACATCCACAAATTGGAAACTGCTCTGTACTATTAATATTTTCATTGAATTGAGAGATTTCTCTGCCAGTCATTGTGCCAGGGAATTTGCAAATGTACTTAACTTGTACAACATTTTTACAGTGGAGGAAACTGAAGCTAAGTTATCTGTGCAGGGTCTCATTGCTCTTAAGTGTTAAGTTCAGAACTGAAGCTTAATCGATGTGACGCCCCTGTCTGTGGTTTTGACATCTGACCGGTTCTGCCTCACACCTGTGAGGCGTCAGGTACAAGTTAATCTTCTTCACAGCCTGAGAAATGGTAGACATACTGCTGAAAAATCAATATTTTTATAATTGATATTGCACAAAAGTGATAAAGTTTTTATAGGCATAAAAGAATGCAGAAGAGACTCAAGCAAAAGATAAGACTATTGTATGTTATTGAAAGCATAGTTTTTTT
>NW_006376207.1:0-1175 GCF_000327345.1 Myotis davidii | reverse complement strand
AAAAAGGCATATATTTGAAAAAATTTTAAACTCTATGATTATATCTTACAAATTACAGCTCTATCTTTAAATGGAAAATCATCTCTTGTCTGAAATCTAAAAGAAATGGTTGCTATTCATCACGAAATAAATTTCTTATTCTTAATTTTTAAATGAGTCCATCAGGCTTTAATTAAATGTGTATATATCAGCAGAATACTTTTGAGCAGATTTAAGTTTGTTTAGGCATAAATAAGGTATAAAATCAGGTAAAGATAAGCATGAATGTAAGGAACTTGAACTTATTCTACAATGGAAGTGGTGAAGGGAGACAATAGCCTATTAATTTTTACCCCTTCACTAGAATGGCATTAAAGAGGTTAAGCCATTGAATGCATAGGCACAGTTCTAAGTTGGGTAAGACCTAGTAACAGCGTCCTGGCCTATGACCATTTTGTCTCATTTTCTCCATGCCCAGTGAAAGGCAGCTTTTCCTTAGCCTTCCCTGTGAAGTCAGACATTGCTCCCATTGCACGATTGTTCATCTTTACCATTTTCCCAAATGGAGAAGTTATTGGAGACTCACAGAGTTTTGAGATTGAAAACTGTCTAGTCAACAAGGTGAGTGCCTTTAGCAAAAAAATCACAAGAACAGAAATAAATGGTATCATAGGTACTGCCTATTTAACCTCAGAGAGGGAAAAAAATGAATCCAGAAAGGTAAAAGGAGTTGTCCAAAAGTTTCCAGGCAGCTAGCACAATAATTTTCCAAGTCCACAAAATTGCTTCCACATAAAACATAATTTAACTTTGTATCCATGATGCCCAATTCCACTGATTCAATTGTGTGAGGTATGTAAGATGCTGTGACTCAAACGTTTCAAAAACTTGAAGAACAAATAGAAAACTGTATAATGAATCAGAAGTAATGATGCGCCTCTACTAGTAAAATTCAAGCAAGGCATCTATCCCTAATGACCCTGCATTGCCTCCTTAGGGCAACACAGCCTTTCAACAGCAAAGGCAAGATGATAAAAGAGGTTCCTTCCTGTCTGATGCTTCCCAGCGTAGTCATTAAAGCTAAATGTCAGGATGACCCAGAAATGTGGTCACTGCAGGATGACACAAGCAGAAGTGCGGGATGACTGTTCCTTCATGTCTCGCAGGTGGATTTGAGCTTCAACCCAGCAGTAAGT
>NW_006376206.1:0-1175 GCF_000327345.1 Myotis davidii | reverse complement strand
CTTTTATTATATAGATCACTATTGAAATCAAGTCATTGCTCCTTCTAAGCAAATTCCTATAATAAAAATGCACACTTCTCCTTTTCTTTCTTCACAGTGTATGTAGCCTAAGTATGAACAGTGGTCATTTGAAGGTTTTGATTCCCTGTTTAATTACAACAGGTCTAGCATGCTTTGTAGAGTTCCTTATTTCTAAATTGCAATTAGCCCCAATGTTTATTACTTTCCTACTACTTTGAACACTCAGAAGTAGGTGATTTGAGGGGATACAAAGATGAACAAGCCAAAATTGCTTTGTTCAGGGAGCATCAAATCTAGTGGAAGAGCCAAAATGTCCCCAAATGACTGCATTAGAAAGTGTAAGTGGTAAATACTACCACAGAGCAGCAAAGACCCTCAGGCATGTAGAGAAAAATGCTTACCTGCTGAGTGCTCCAGGCATACAGGGGTTGACAAACAGATATTAGTTAGGGTAGCCCTTCCTATTTCAAAATGATTGAGTCTTGTTAGGAGTTGAATTACATTCCCCCAAACAACGATTATGTTGAAACCCTTACCCTCAGTACCTCAGAATGCCACCTTACTTGGAAAGAGGGCCTTTAAAGAGGTAATAAGTTTAAATGAGGTCATTAGAGTGGGCCGTCACCCAATACAATTAGCATTCTCACCAAGGAAGGAATTTGGACACAACAAAATGCACAAGAGGAAGACAATGTGAGGACACAGGGAAGGCATGCCCGTGTGACTGCAAGGATGCATCTATAAACCAAGGGTTGCCAGCAAACACCGGAAGCTACAGTTGGCAAGGAAAGCATGCCCCCTTCAGAGGAAGCATGGCCTGCTGACACCTTGCTTTCAGACTTCTAGCCTCCAGAACTGCTAGGATGTACATTTCTGTTGTTTTAAGCCATTCAGTTGTTGTTGTTTTTTTACTTTGTTATGGCAGTCCTAGGAAACTGATAAAAGTCCTAAACTCTGCCTGATACTGGAGAAACAGAAAAATACCAAGCACTGGTAAGGAGCTTGGAAATAATTACCATCTTCTAATTAAATTTAAATCTAATGTTAAAGAATTTTACTCATAGAAGTAAAAGAACTGTACAAGCACCCTTAATATAAGATCATTTTTATGTATGTCATTTGAAAAGAGTCTACCAGCTATACTAATATTTCTA
>NW_006376205.1:0-1175 GCF_000327345.1 Myotis davidii | reverse complement strand
GTCTACAATCTATGGATATCATAAGTAAATGGATTTACCCTACTTCCAACCCCGGGTCTCCACTGCAATGTCCTTTGTAGTTATCCAGGCACAGGGCTAAAAGTTAAAGTTTATACTTTCGGTTTCACTAAAGATAATAAACAGATACATTTTGAATTTTCTTGAAAGAATTTAAAAATCCATTTTCCTGACTCTAATTATAGGTCACAATTGTAACTAACACGCAGTTTACAACTTTCTCTAAGTTATCAATATGTATTGACATAGAGCTTTCAAGAGGAATGTGAAGAAAGATAATTGTGACAGTTCAGCGTAGAGATCAATTATTTATATTACTTTGGGCAGAAGCAGGTCATATGTGAATTAGACTCATTATTTTTCCTTATTCCCTTAGGCCCCTGGCCCGTTAAGTACTCATTGATTCATTCTCAGCATGTGTGGCTTCCCCTAAGCTCTGCATACACATTATCAAGTAACAAATTCTTCCTTTACTTATTTGCTCAACTATTCACCTTAAGTAAATCCAGTTTATAAAAAGGTATCTACAAAACAAGCAAATCAAAGAATGCTTATGCCCAAACTCTATGAACTGAGTTCCATTAGGGAACTAAGCCCTAATGCATTCATTGAATATAATAAATTAACTTCTCTCTTATGCATCTTGAGTAGTCCTAGTTATTAAACACCTTTGGAATAATTGAGACAGTCATTATTTACCTTATTTTTTAATATTCTGCTTCAGATGAGAAATCTTGATAGAGAAAGTTCTCTATTCAAATGCAGAGAGTCATGGTAGCTAAAGTATACATATAAAAAAGAGTAGATATAAGACAAAAAAATCACATAGGAAGTAAGAAACCAAGTAAAAATGCTTCAAGATTTACTGCCAAGAACCCCCTTTAAAAGAGATAGCTTCTACTCAATCGTAAAGTATAGCTATTATGTGGGAAGGTTACTGCAAAGTTATTGGGTCTTCTTTACTTTTTGAAGAGAACCATGAAATCATAGACATTTTATGTGAAATTTTATGGTTTTAAAATCTTTGCAACTCATTTTTCAACTTTTAATGTATTATATATGAAAACACAACACTTCTTAGTTTATATCCACTCCCAGGTTGCTGGTTAGTGAAGACCTCTGCATATGCTAAGCAAAATAAGACAGTCGGAGAAAGA
>NW_006376204.1:0-1174 GCF_000327345.1 Myotis davidii | reverse complement strand
GAAAATGAAGAAAGCCATCATGCTTGGGGTAGGGCTGGAAAGGTAGAATCTTCAGGATACCCAACTGGATCTGGTCCAGGTGTGTATACATTTGTGAGGCACAAAAGATTCTGAAAGGCCGAGAGGGACCTCTGGATCCCAAGAGAAATGATCCCAGGTGAATAACCGTGGTCACTGAGGATCGGCAGGAGGTGGCAGTTTTAATACATGTAATAAACCAATGAATCCACTTAGAGAAGGATTAAGAAAGATTATGCCATAAAATAAATACTGTGCCGTTGATTTGCCTCCTGCTTGCACCCCTAAGCTGGGAGCCCAGGGAAACACCTGTTACATTCAACCTCTTTTTCTTTCCAACTGGTAAACAATTCCAACAGTTGCACAATGAAAAACTTCTGCGAACCTGGCACCCAGATCGGGAATTCTCAGTTGTTTTTGCTGCCAAAGGTCAATCCAATGTGTCTACTTTTGACATAGTTTAGCCAAAGAATGTTAATGACATTTTCCGATACGTTCTGCTGTTCTACCACAGGCCCCGCCCCGGAAATTTGGGACTACTAAAATACAGAGATATCTTGAATGCCAAAATGCCACAATACATAGAGAGATGGCCAGTTTTTAGACTCTCTGGCTGCTTTAGGAACCCAGAATAACATAGACGAGATGAGAAAAATGTATTGCCTCCAAACAGAAGTGAAAACTGTGAAACATAAATTAATACATGTTTGTTTGCATGTCTACAGAACATAATGCATTGCCAGCTTTACGCATTGTTCTATTCCATTCTCTGATAACCTTTCTTTGTTCTTCAAGAGGATCTGTGGATAATGTATTTTTTCACTTTGCAAGAACACCCACATATACAAGATGATGGCCCAAACTTTACAGGCACACATAAATGATTTTACCTGCACTCAGAGAGTTTCAGCAGCAAAATTATAAAACCTCTAATATTTTATTGCAAAAAAAAATCTAACTTGATGTGTGGAATGTGAGTGCATTTTAATAAGCTTGTTAGAATATCGGATGTGGGCCTCCAAGAGTATCCAGAAAATATGGAGGCTTTACAATGACCCTCAACTTCTCCCTTCGTTGAAAGAAGTCACTAAACTTGGAGAAAAATTCTTCCATGTTCATTGACCTGCTGCCTTTGACTGCTTTCTTACTTTTTTTT
>NW_006376203.1:0-1175 GCF_000327345.1 Myotis davidii | reverse complement strand
ATGTATAAAGCACTTAGAACAGTGCCTGGCACATAGTAAATGCCCAATTAGAATTCATCATTATCATCATCTTCATCATTCTTAGCTAGGCATCAAAATTTAGCTCTCAGAGGCTGATTTTTCAGGACAATAATAGAAAGCAAAGGAAGAAAGAAATGTGCTTTACAACCACTCAACTTCATTTACATGCAAATTACCATTAGTAATTTAGTCAAGATTCTTAAAGTAAATAAATTTCACTTCAATGTGTTATATAATAAAACAAGCATGTCGTTTTAATGCCCTCAGGTGCCTGTCCCTACATGAATCACAGGAATGGTTACATTACATAAAGAATTGGTGATTGAGGTGACCATTTTGTGACACTGATCATTTTTCTTGCAATTCCCAGAGTCCCAGGGAGTCTCGCTACAAGCCAATGGAGTAGGAACAAGTGGATTTGCCTCCACAGCCATCAACTGCTCAGTCTAGCCTGATATCAAACCTCATGTCCTTTAGTAAGCTGAAGGACATTTCTGCTTGTTAGAAAGTGAACTTTCTGGGTTCCATCATTAGATTTTCAAGGCCCCACAAACTTCCAGGTGCCATGGTATCAATCTTCATTTCTAAAAAGACCACCGATATGAAATGCTCATACATCACTTTTCTGTATCTCAGGGTACACTAATCTGACAGAACACTTGGTTCTAAGATGGTTCCTTAAGGCTTGAACAGAACAATGACCTCCAGTAAATGTGGAAGACATGCTGGAACTGCCTTGGCAGAGTGCTGACAGGATCAAAAGGTTGAGTGAGGTGGGAACGGTAGAAAGGACATATTGAGTGAGACCTGAAAACCCACCAACTGACGATAAGCCAGGCGGACCCAGAGGCACTCCCTTCAGTTAGACAATGAAGAATGCATTGCTGAGAAGGACTCTGAAATATTTTAAAAGCTTGGGTTAGCTGTCCTCTGAAGGTCAGTATTAGAAATGGGAGGATTGGCCATTGAGCTGGGCTCCATAGACTGAGTCAAACTAAGAGGATTCTGGAATGGCAAATGGCAGTGCTGAACTGTCAGGGGCAAGGTGGACGTAGTTATCTACTGGTCAGCAAGGCTTGGAGTGGCAATCAGGAAGCTTGAGCAGCAGGTATCTGTAGCAATCATACTGTTGCAAGGAGGGATAATAGATGGGG
>NW_006376202.1:0-1175 GCF_000327345.1 Myotis davidii | reverse complement strand
TTTTTTTTTTTATTCATGGTTTACAGGGAAACTGTTATCACAGAGTGTTTCTGTCTTGGACAACAGCTGTTTCATTAAGTGATTTCTGAGACATGGACACTAAGGGGTTAGATGAGCTGTCAAGCATTTAATACCACAGAAAATGGAAAGCTGTTATTGTTTTCTTTATTTCTTATCGATAAATTCCATTCCGCATTGTTCACAACTCTTGAGGGAGAGCATGTTAAGGTTTTATTGCACTCCCCCAGTTGTTAGCCAACTGATCTTGGCCCCAAGCCCTGTTCCCCAGTTAGTGTTTGTCATTCCCTAGGAATGGTTCTGTAGCTATCCAGTGGAGCTTTCTAAGTGCTTCTTCACGTTGTAGGGACTGTACAGCAATGCTTATCGCCCCTTCCTCCCATAGACAATATTTGAATTTAGAGCACGATGCCAAAGGAAATATGCTTTATCTCTTTGTTTATTAGTAAGAAACTCCTTGTTTTGATGTAATGCTCTTACCTTTTCAAAGTGTGCTTCACTGTAGTAGATGAGTCTACAGTGGGTGACATTTCGAGAGGGGCTTTAGGGTAGGTTCAAGCCCCATTTTGAAAGGAGTGCTGCTCACTTGGTCACCTTTCTCTGGGCTCAGACACTTGACTGCATGCAAGCTGGGGTCTCTCAGGTCAAGTACCTCTTTTTAAAAATATACATAGCATGTGGCATCCTTTACTGAACGTTTGGGGAGATGAGGAAAGGGTTTGCATGGCAACACTGGAAACAACTTCAGATTGTTTTTCGACATTTAGTTCTTAAAAGTTCTCTAGCATTTTTGCTATGTTATTCAGTCATCCGCCTTTCTTCTGTCTTGCTTCCTCATTTTTCTTCTCTGTTTACTAGTTCCTGTTCACTTCCAATGCAGAATGGTTTATTAGTCATGCTTGCTGCTTTTATCCTCTGCTAACATCTGTACTATTGGCATTCTAGGCTGGATAGTTCTTTGTTGTGGGGCTTGTCCTGTGCATTGTAGGATGTTTTGTAGTATCCCTGACCTCTACTCACCAGCTGCCAGTAACAATGTCCCCCCAACTCCACCCCCAGCCCTGGCTCAATGACCAATAGTGTCTCCAGACATCACAAACGTCCCTGGGAGGAAGTCTACCCAATCTAGAACCATAGCCTATACCAGGAGTGGGCAA
>NW_006376201.1:0-1175 GCF_000327345.1 Myotis davidii | reverse complement strand
ATACTTTCAACAATAAAGATAAAATTAAAAAAAATAAAAGTGTTGAAATATAATTTTGAAAGTCTTTTGGCAAGTAAAGGGTAAAACAAAAGGGTGGGAGAAAATAAAAACACAATTACAGAATAATCCTGCAGTCCCAATATCTAATTAATATGAATTTTTATAAAGGTAATAAAGAAAATAAATGAAAGAAAATATTGAAAATCGATACTGTGTGAACATTTCCTACAATAGAGATCATGGGTTTCTAGATTATGTCTTCATAGTTCCCAGCATAGTGAGGGAAAACAGGTACACACCCAGCAAAGTAGATCATTCACATAATTCAGACTATAAGATAGAGTCGCTGATCTCCAAACATGGTCCTCCAATGCACTATATTCTTCAGTATTTATACTCTTGTGTATTTAGTATCCTCCCCTTCAATCTAGACAAGTCCTATAACAATAGAATGTAGCAAAAATTATGATGAAGGACTTCAAGACTAGGTTGTGAGTGTGTGGTGAGAACCCTTAAGATTTACTATTAGAAAAATTGAAGTATACAAAACAAAATTATTAACTAAAGTAACCATAATGCCCATTAGGCCTCTAGAACTTATTCATTGTACACAACAGAAACTTTGCATCCTTTGATCAACATCTCCTACATTTGGTTTTTAGATGCAAGTACATGTTTTCCCTTCCCTGTGCAGAGCAGAGAAAATAATTCTAAACACATTTTACTAGTACTTCCTATAGAGCCAAGTACCGGAAAATTCTCTACTTCTCTCTGGGTGAGGTATCAATCTTATGGACTCAGGTAGGAGTGTGACAATCGGTGGTGGAAGTGGGGAGAAGTGGTGATGGTAGTTCCTTGATATTTAGTTGCAGAAATGAAAGTGTGCTCCCAAATGTAAGATTCATTTAAAAAATGGGTGTGCAATTTTGTTTTTTTACCACCATTGTTCCCCATTTTGGGTATGTAAGGTAAGAAAAAAAATTCTTTATAATATCCTGTAACGTAAATATTTTATGTATGCAAATTCAAGATTACAATGTGCAAAAACTTTTATCCAAGAACATTGCCTAGATCAGCATCCTCCCTTCAAAAAAAGGCCCTAAAATATGGAGTTGGGTTTTGGTAGTTTATTTGGGAGTCATCTCAGGAAGTGTGAATGAGGGGAGCATGAATCA
>NW_006376200.1:0-1174 GCF_000327345.1 Myotis davidii | reverse complement strand
TGTTTAAAAAGTTTGAGGACCCCTGATTTAGGCCATCCACCTGCACAACTTGATGCACACCTTTTCTTAGCCTCCCTACACTCATAACTGTGCGGTTTGGTGGTGGGTAACATTGGAGGCATTGGTAACTGCCCATTGGCCTTTGTGCTTTTCCCTAGTTACACATCCAGCGACTTCTCCGATCTTCCTCATGTCTTCCTACACATTTCCTCTGTACCATGGAAGCAACAGAGGAAAGGAAACATGCCCCAGAAAAGAGACAATAAATATTACCTTTTTATATCTTCAATAACTACATTTTATGCTCTTAACAAGTGTACTGCATATATAGACTGTAAAAGATGATTTGTAATAAAAACTGAATTACTAATAAACAGAAAGAGTTATAAGTTAATGCAAAATATTGATGATTAGGCAATTGTTCATTTTTATGGACCTTCTGGTTATCATTTGCTTGTAGTGACTAGTTTCCTCTAATTCTGGTGCTCTGATGGGGCTAAATTTTATTTGCTGTGGTTGGAACTAATAATACAAAGAGCTCATATGATTTAATCAGTTTATTTAAATTCAAAAGAAGTCTAAAAGTCTAATCTGCCACTTGCCTTAGAGTAGGGCTATGTCAGTTCCATAGTTAACGTTTTAAATTAAGCCCCAATGTAAATAACCATTCCATTTTCCTACACTTTCACTTGTCCATATCCTTCCAGAAATGTGCTGGCCAAATGTTAAACTCAGCCTTCGCTACCTGACTTGGACCCATAACAATGACTACTCAATATAAATCTGCTCACTTACTCAAATCAAGGCCTTAATTCCGACCCTCCGTTTCAAAAGTGCCTTGAGAAATTGTGAAACTAGAGAAACTGAAACTGAGTGTCTGATAGTCACTTAGAAAAGTCTGCTAATCAACTTATGTGTCACCAGCACCGAAACAGTGGTCTGTTTGATTGGATATTTTCACTTTCAAACTGTGTACACTGTAGGTAGTTAATAAATCCTCCTCGGCTTAATCAGCGTTGACTCAGCTTGCCACTTGTGCCCATATGCCTCATGCAGTCTTCTCACAATTGTCCAGCGTGTCCGGACTGTGGCCAATATGTCCCCTGCTGTCACGTTTCACCCTAAGTATCAATGTATGTGGCTTTCTTCTTTGCTAGATTAGGAACATATAAGG
>NW_006376199.1:0-1174 GCF_000327345.1 Myotis davidii | reverse complement strand
TTTTCAAACTTTTCCAAAATCTGTGGCATCATCTAAAGACAAAAGAGAACATGAACGGGATGCCTCCAATAGAAATGGATGAATAATGAGTAAGAGACTCGAAAGCTCTCTAGAACACATGGTTTCAATTAACATGAGTAAACTGATGATCTGGAAAAAGAGCTTGATTGAACCCCTGGATTTGGGGAAGAAAGCCCTGTTTATAGATTGCATATTGAAAGCAGATGACTGGATCACTTTTCCTAGAAATAAGTGACATTAGTGTGTTTTACTGAGAGTGGCCTTAATTTATGTGTACTTAAACTGTCAGAATGTTTTAGTCCTTTATGGCCAGTATTTCTTTCATTTACTCATTTAGTAAACATTTATTGACCTGTTACCCTGGATCAGTCAGTCGTCACTGTCAGGTACTTGGAATTAAGGGTCCTGTCCTCCTGGAGCTTACCTTTGGATGAGAGGACAATTAAAACAAATGAACAGACATTCTAAGATCCCCAGTGGATGCCTGAGATCACAGATAGTGTTGAACCCTTTATATACCATGTTTTCCCTAGACATACATACCTATGACAAAGTTTGATTTATAAGTTAGGTATATGTAGGAGATTAACAGCAATAATTAATAACAGAATACACTATAATAAAAGTAATGTGAATGTTTCATCTGTCTCGTGAAATATCTTATTGGACTGTACTCACCCTTCTTCTGTGATGTTGTGTTGACAGTAAGGAACTAAAATCACAAAGTGTCACAGTGGATAAAGGGAGACTGCTGTATACCAGATATTAGAACTTATACTAAGAAGGAAACAAATGATGTGCATACACACACATGTGTGTGTGTAAAAGAGTACAGAAGTGATGGGTTGGAGCCAATCATGCAAATAGGAGAAGAAAAGAATTCCAGGCAGAAAACAGAATATTTGCTTACTGTTTCCAAAAGAGCTATCTTTTGGACAAAAGCAGTATACAATTATCTAAATCAGGGGTTGGCAAATCCCCCCGTCATCTGTTTCTATAAATAAAATGTTGTCCTGCTTTTATAGATAAAGTGTTTTGGGAACACAGGCAGTCCTGTCCTTTGGCGTATTTTCTGTAGCAGTTTTCACACGACAATTGTAGAGTGTAGAAAGCGGCTATTGGGTCAAGCCTTGGACTGACCTGTGGCAGAGCC
>NW_006376198.1:0-1174 GCF_000327345.1 Myotis davidii | reverse complement strand
AAAAAATAATAATAATAAAAGCATAAGTTGATAGACTTCTTAAAAATCTGGCTCTTTGAAAATAAGAACAAGATGGAAACCCCCAGTGAATCTGGTTAAGAGGAAATAAATAAGTAGAAGGCTCCAATAAACAGTAAAAAAATGGATGAGGTAATTAATTTTAAACATACCAATCACTACGTCATGCCAATACATTTGAGTCTTCATTTAAGTGTTTTCTGCTTTAGAAAAATATATAAATTACCAAATTGATTTATAAGTAAGTAGAAAATTTCAATAGATCAATAATTGTGAAAGTAATTGAATCTGTGTTGGAAATAATTATCCTCATGTCTTCAAAAAGAACACTGGCTCCCAACCATTTTAAAAGCAATTCTACTGAAATTCAGTCTTCCACAATGTCTTTAACGGATTAGTACCGAGGCTAGAGAAAGAAGGCTCTGAAATAGCATAATCACCATAACTATCACCACTACTGCCCCCCTCAATGGGCATTAGGATGAAGAACAACTATAGTCAGTAAAGTTAGCCTACAATATAGGAAATCTATTGTCACTAAATGTTTAAAGATATAGCTTGAATTTTGTAGAATGAAGCCGAGGGAGTTTTTATTCAATCTCCTGGATGATTTTTACTCCAATATGTGCAGTTTTCATGAGTAATATCATTTTGGAAGTGTTAGGACTCTTGCTCTAGATTGTAAAAGCATTAATTGCCCCTTTTTATGATCCACAAACATTACTTAAATCGATAGGAACGAATCCTTTAGCCAAAAGCATAACAGAGTTTGTCAAGTAAATAGTTTTTAACAGAAACATCGATGGGAGAGAAATGGAAATGAATAAAGAGAAATCTGTAATAGGAGCCTCCATTATGATGCTGCATCTTGTCGGGGAAGCTGGTGAATGAAAGATTTTGAGGAAATATCAGCTCGTAGAAGTCTGACATAT
This sequence comes from Myotis davidii, assembly GCF_000327345.1. Lineage (NCBI taxonomy): Eukaryota > Metazoa > Chordata > Mammalia > Chiroptera > Vespertilionidae > Myotis > Myotis davidii. The sequence goes on along the minus strand of NW_006376198.1, from coordinate 224 downwards.
CTTCAGAGTATATGCTAGGGACTTACTGTGTGTCCCCCCAAAAATCATGATAGAGCCCTCCTCCCCACTGTGATGGTGTTGGGAGAGAGATAGGCCTTGGCGGTAGAGCTCCGATGATGCAACTAGTGCCCGTAGAGGACCAAACAGGAGAGAATTGCTCTCTGTCATGTGAGGACAGAGCAAGAAAGGCCATCTACACCAGGAAGAGGCGCTCATCAGACACC
>NW_006376197.1:0-1174 GCF_000327345.1 Myotis davidii | reverse complement strand
GTGGGTGGGGCTGGAGGTGCCTTGCAGTGGGTGGGGGGGGCCCATCCGGGCTGGCGGGCCTTCCTCCCCAGAGGCAGAGGAGGGGCGTGGTTTAGCGGTGATGGCCAGGCTGTTCATTTCCCCCACGCCCTCCAGGCCTGCTCTGCCGTGGCTGCTGCGTGCCCTTGTAGGCTCTGAACTTGCCCTTGCGGGGACAGACCTGGCAGCCCTCTGCCCTCTCCGCTCCTGCCGCCATCCCTCCCCCGAGACTTTGGGGTTCCCAAAGGAAAGGAAGTGGCAGCCCCGCCCCACTCCTCTGGGGACTGTCCTGTCAGAGTGGAGGACGCCTCCCGGGGAAGGACAGCAGGTGTTTCTCCCGGGATGGCTGTCGTCCATGCGTGCACTTCCTGTCGGCTGTAGGGGGAGCGCTCCCAGGGGCCTGGGGAGGCAGGGGCTCCCCCGGGAGAGCCGCTGTGTTACAGGTGACACCAGGGCACTGGGAGGGAGGCTTGGCGCCCAGGATCTCCCCAGCCACTGCCACTCGGCTCCCAGCCAAGGTCTCGGCCTTGCCCTTGGCACAGAACACCGTCAGCAAGTCACTGGATGCCGTCCCCGCGCGGACGCCAGGCTGCGGCCCCGGGGCTGCAGATCGCCCTCCCTCCACAGCTGGTGCAGTCGGGCCTTTGCCATCAGTTTGCGTCCTTTGCCTCTTTCTGAGATCTGCCTTTATGCCCCCGGGTCCACCTGAAAAAGGAAACGGCGGGACTTACCAGCGGGGGCACGAGGGCGTCAGAAACCTCCCTGCACTAAGGACCCGGCCGCTTGGCCAGGGACGGACTGGACTCCAGCCCGTGCGTCGTCGATGGCCCAGAGGCCAGAGAGCTCGGAGCTCAAGGACTCGGCTCTGCGGGTGGGCTTCTCTCCTGGGGTCGATGAATGCTGCCCCGTGTGCCCAACAGTCCCCACCACGCAGAGCACTGGCGTGCTGTCCAGGTCGGGCGAGGGGTGTGAATGGCGCGCACGGTGAGAATTCAGGACACGGAGCAGCAGCCCGGGACCCCGTCACACAGCAGTGTCACACATGGTCTCTCACACTCGGGGTGACGTATCGGGCCCCTGTCACACCTCCAAGTGCCCTGTTATCAGGCCCCTTAGAAATAGAAGTTGCCCTGGCCAATTTGGTTCAGTGCATAGA
>NW_006376196.1:0-1174 GCF_000327345.1 Myotis davidii | reverse complement strand
TTAAATTAATGAAGCAATCATTTATATGAAGAAATATTACAGCTATAATTCAAGAACTTACCCGAAATTGATAAAACTCAGGAAAGAGTAGAGAAAAATCAAGATAAAATGAGTGAAAATATTTTTAAAAACCAAATAACACATAGTCAGTGTTAACATTTGAAATTCCTTGGAAATATATAGCCCTCCATGTTCAACCAAACTTCGGATTTTCAGTAGTAATTAATATTATCATTTGACAAAATGAAGATTCCTCTACAAGTTTCTATTTTTTGACCATTTTCTAATTGCCAGAAATGCTTGAGGTTTAGGTTTGCCAGATAAAATACAAGACACTCAATTAATTTGAATTTCAGTACCTTCTGGAGGTAGTTATCTCTGGCATTTGAGACATACACTAAAAAAATATTCATTGTTTATTTGACATTCAAACTTAGCTGGGTGTGCATTTTTATTTGCTAAATCTGGCATGTCTGATGAGGTTACTAGCATGCATCACAGAATAATAAACCCAAAATTTGCAAAATGTAACGTGAGAAAGACAGTGTGGGGTCATGAACAGGAATTGGCTGAATTTGCATCTTGGCAAACTGTAGCTCAGTCTACATTAACTACATGTGGAAAAGTAAAACTTGCTGGGAAGGTAGATGGACATACAGCGACCAGAGTAGGGATCGCCAACCACATTGCTTGTCAAGACTAATTAGGATTTACTGACGATAGCTACGACCTTCATTTGCCTTTCCAGACTACAATAAAAGAGGTAAAGAAAATAACAGCAAAATCTAAGAAGTAGGTGTAGATATACTACACCAGTTCAAATAGAAACAAATTGGATATTTCTCTGTTTTAACATGTCAGATGAAGTAATCAACACCTTAATGATTATAACAGTTGGGGCGTTCTCAGTGGGGCTCTTAGGAAATGCATTTATTGTATTGGTAAACTTCATGGACTGGATGAAGAATAAGAAGATTGCTTCCATTGATTTAATCCTCACAAGTCTGGCCATATCCAGAATTTGTCTGATGTGTATAATAACGTTAGATGGTTTTATGTTGGTGTTGGATCCCGATGTCTATGCCACTGGTAAGCAAATGAGAATCATTGACTTCTTCTGGACACTAACCAACCATTTAAGTATCTGGTTTGCCACCTGCCTCAGCATTTTCTA
>NW_006376195.1:0-1174 GCF_000327345.1 Myotis davidii | reverse complement strand
AAAGAGTAACATGAGACTAGAGAAACCCAGTAAAAACCACCTCAATCATGATTATGATCAAAGTTAACATCACCAGTAGGAGGACAAATGGAAATCATATACTACTTGAGAAGATGCAATGAGAAGAACACAGCATTACTTCAGTGATGTTCCTGCTGCAGATGTATGAGCTGGATCCAAGCATGAGGGAAAACATCAGATGAACCTGAACTGAGGGACATTTTACAAACTATATGGCTTGTGATTTTCAAAAGCATCAAGGTCATGAAAGCCAGGGAAAGACTAAGGGACAGTTCCAGATTGGAGGAGTCTAAAGATACTTAAAAGTAAATGCAATACATAATCCTCAATTGAACCACTTTGCTCTAAAGCATGCTATTGAGACAATTGGCAAAACTCAAATTGAGTCTCTGGATAGTAATAATGTTATCTATTTTTGCAATTTTCCTGTCACTTTTAAATGGTTAAAAAGTCCATGCAGCTATATGGACATAGAGTTATGGACCTGTCATATACCTCAGACAGGACCTGTACTGGTGGAGGTCCTTATGCTTATGTTTCATTAGCTTCATGATGAATATGCTTTTGCCTGTAAGTACATGAAGATGGGATGCATTCCTAGAAATAAAAGCACTAACTAAATCGATAAATATGGGTTGTTACAACATACATTTAGGAAAATATTTTCCCAGCATCATCCCCTGGCTATTTCTCTTTACTTGTCTTCAAATACCTGAAGTGATGACATCTCCAACCTAAGCATCTTCCATCTCAAATAATGATGGCTAATCCTTCTGGTCTTCAGTAATACATTTTTCTTTTGTAGTAATGTTTATAGTGCTTCTCTAATGTCAAAGACTTTTCACCAACCCCTAGTTATCTGATGATTGCTACTCTTTTCTCCCCCCATTATCTCTTGAAGGTGTCTTGAGCCTTTTTGGAACCTGAATTTTATGCTGAATAACTTCAGTTATATGTGGAATCTAAAACAACTGAGCTCATAGAAACAGAGAGTAGAGTGGTGGTTGCCAAGGGCTGGAGAGTGAGGGAAATGAGATGTTGGTCAAAGGGTACAAACTCCCATTATAAGAGATGTAAGATCTGAGGACCTAATGTACAGCATAGTGACAATAGCTAACAATACTGAATTGTATATTTGAAAGTTGCTAAGAGA
>NW_006376194.1:0-1174 GCF_000327345.1 Myotis davidii | reverse complement strand
TATATATATATACACACACACTTCATTTTAGAGCCTATCGGCTTTTTATATTAATAGGATTGTCAGTTTTTATGGTAGCATTATTGGTGTGGTTTGGCTCTGGTCCCTATACCTATCCTCTTAACTCTTGGGAACCATTGACATTCTTTCATTACTTTAGTGCAGACTTAATTTTATGTCCAAGATGACAAAGGTCACTTCAATTAGGCACCTCATTGTGCCTTTCCTCCTTGTAGTTTTCTAGTGTCTTATACTAAGTATCATTAAAAAAAAATGTTCTGCTTCCATTAACAAAAAGTGAGCAGAGAACAAAAAACCAATTATTTGCAGCACATAAAATCCTTATGATAATTTGGTAGACTTTAATTAAACTAATATATCACACTGCACTTATAAGACAAAGGAGCAAAAGAGAAGCAAATAATCTTTTTCTCCTCTGTTAAGAAACACCATATTGCTTTTTGATTAAGCGCTTTAAGTCTTGTGACCTATTTTAAAGTGAAAGATGTACAGCCCTTTTCCTGTGAGGAATATTGAAAAAGTTCTATGTAATATTGATTGAGACCACCTCCACCTAAAAATTTGAAAGTAAGCTACAAAAATGCTTGACTTAAAGTGATTTTTAAAGTTTTTTAAACAGTTTTACAAACTCTTCAAACTAATAACAACAACAACAATAATAAAGGATTATGCAAATTTTGTCCATGCAGAAACATTTTTATTACAAAGATTCTTGTATTGGGATTTAACATACTTGCTGTATTTTTTGCATTGCCACTGGATCTTTTCGATGAGCCCACTGTCATAATACAAAATCCACTATCAATTAAAAGGATGTCTATGTAACTTCTATATCTTCACTGCATTTCACAGCTGAAATGTCCTGGAATTACAGATACGTGGCCCTTATTTAATTAATCTCATCCTAAAATCTTCCATTTATTGGACATGTAATTCCCATAATTTAAATGGAAATAAACCACTGAATTTGGGAGTGAGGACATTTAGTTTTAATCCTAGGTCTGCAGTGTTACATTGAATATGTCTCGTCATCCCTCTGGGCATCAGTATTTTCACTGGTAAGGTGAATAATTTCTACATTAGTCATTAATGTTGTCTTGCTGTATATGAAAAGTCAATATTTTAATATGCTCATATCAGTCCTTAAATTTGT
>NW_006376193.1:0-1174 GCF_000327345.1 Myotis davidii | reverse complement strand
GCATACAAGTTCTTTGGCTAATCTCTTCCCACCTACCCACCTGCCCACCCCTGCCTTTTTATTGCAGTAGTACCTGGTAACTGATTGCCAATTTGAATATGTGACCTTTAAAAAAATTAATGATAGCAAATATTAAACATTGGGATTCTGAGTCTAAAGAACTTTTTGTTATGCCCATGCGTTTAAATGGCAGAGGCATCCGAACATGCTTTCTGAACCCAGACTTCTTGGATTCAGGACCTAGCTTGGTCTTTTCTAGATCTGTGTTCTTAGGCGAATTACTGAACCTCTCTGTGCCTCAGTTCCTCCATCTGCAAGATGGCCATAATAATTGCGGATTATTGTGAGCCTACCTCAGAGGGTTGTTCAAAGAATTATATGAGTTATCATCTGTAAAACATTTGAACTAATGCCAAACAGGAAGTGTTGTGCATGCATTTATTAAACAAATGGACCTTTTTAAAAGTTTATCTCTGACCATTCTGTACCATTTTCTAAGTAATTCTTTGGAGATTTACTCTGGATCCTCTCAGGATCTTCAAACTATAGAGTTCTTGATGTCTTAATCCCACATCATGATGCTGCTTACCCCCTTTGGACAAGGACAGTATCAACGGTTTTATGAGTTTCCTTGGATTAAAAAACCGGTATCACTGATCTAAGTATCTCTGTACTAAGCACAGAACAAGCTTCAGAGCATGTGGCTCAGTGTTATGAACCAAACTTTCCAATAGCCGTATACATACTAAAGGGGTGGGTTGATAATGAAAATAGGTCTTTTGGGCGTAAGATTTTAAATAAGGAACTCTTGAAGTCATTGAAGATTAAGAGATGTGATGCTGTACAACTGAAACAAATACAAAATAAAAAAAGGAAAGGCATTCAAGCTACATCTTATATACATTAGCCCTCCCAGCAATACTTAGCACAGTTCTTGGCTCAAAAAAGGAATAAATAAAGGAGTAAATGATGTGGTGAAATTATTATGGGTAGTTTTCCTTATGGTGTATTTGGCCTGTTGGCTTCAAAGGGAATGCACTTACTGAGTGTAGGTTTGAAGCCTGTGAAATTTGTAATTTACCACACATTTTGAAAAGTAAGTAGGAACCATGCGACGCTGATTTGTACTACTCTCAAAGTGTTTCTTGCTACAACATGACTTTTTTTTTTTTTT
>NW_006376192.1:0-1174 GCF_000327345.1 Myotis davidii | reverse complement strand
TTTTTTTTTTTTCCATTTGATGCACTTAGTTGCATTCAAGAGAAATTGAGTATGCCCTCTTTAAGAAAAAAAACATAAAAATAAAAGAGCATTACTAAAAGGCAATTACTGCCATGAAGAGAGACTGGGCTTAGGAGGTACGCAGGAGAGGAATTTGATAGGCAGCGAGTGTAGGAAAGCCATGCCCCAGGAACCATCTGGTGAGCACTCGCCTGCCAATTGCCTCTGGCACCAAAGACCAAGCCTTTTATTACCAATTGCAGGACCGGTGGCTAGAGTGGAGGCTCGGTACCACATGTCTAAATATTTAGAAATTAAAAGTATGTTATAAATCAAATGAAGAGTCTATTAAATAAAATATGTTAAATTCCCCTTCCTTGACAAATACACTTTTATAATTAGCTGAAAGATCAAATTCAAATTTAGAATTTTTGACTCCTTAAAATTTCACGGGGTGAAATCCAGCCCTTGGCTCCTCTCTTCCAACATCCATTTCCTCTTCCTTTGTTCCACAACTTCTGTTCTTCTGGTAACAGCTTCCAGTTGGTTTGGGTGTCATTGACCAACCCCAGGTCCCAGGGGTAGGCATGTGAACCATTAGTCTGACCAATCAGAAAATCACATACTCCTAGCCACAGTAATTGTTTTCCAGATGTTGGAGTATCTTCCAGAGCACAGCTATAGATATTCCCAACCCGTAGATATTGAAGAAGGAAATATTCAAGATGGAGGAACTTTTGGATGAAGGCAGTGAATCATGAAAGGTGGGTCATTAGAAGGTCCTCCCCAGAGCACAGAACCTGCATGGAGGGCCCCTTAACCTCACCACTAAGTCAGAGCCAAGGTGCCTGGGTTCCACCTGCTAAGGACCAGAGTGCTGTTGCTTCTACGTGCTCAGATCTATTTGGATGGAGTTCTCAGGCCATCGGACATGATCCTTCCTAGATCCTCTAGTGGCAGAGACAACTTGCTGGTAGTCAGTGTAATCCTGTGATGCAAAACACTTGAGTCTGACTCCTAGTCCCAGCAGTAGCTGCATCCCTCAGTTTCCTCATTTGTAAAATAGGATGATCTTTAGCCTGGATTTGCAAATGAAGTCCAAGGTAGTTGAGGAGGGCTCTTGATGCTCTTGGGAATTTTGTCTTTAAATGAGGTTCTCCAACTCTTTATTTTT
>NW_006376191.1:0-1174 GCF_000327345.1 Myotis davidii | reverse complement strand
CTAAATAATTCATTTTCTTGACCTTTAATAGCTTAATTTAAGATGTGTATTGACATTAAGAACTGTGTAATAGATTTTGTGGAATAAAGTACCTTTCAATTTCTAGATTCATTTTTTTCTGCAGTTCAGGGAAATTTTTTGTATTTTATCATTAAATTTATATTGTTTCATTAGTTGTCATATCTATTAACTCTCTCTAATTGTGTTGTCATTGGTGTTTTTCTTCTGCATACTCTGTAATACACCCCGTCAGGCACCAGGTACTCCTGGTAAAGAATGTTCCACATAAAATCATAGCACACTTTGGGAACCACTGCCTTAAGCAATGCTTTGTGAAGTTGATGGTCTACTTAATGGTGAAATTTAGAAGCCATCTCCTTTAGAATCAGAAGTGAAACTAGTTTGCTGCTCTCATTATATTTCCTGGGCTCTGTCCTGGAGGTCCTAGCCAACCAAAGGAGAAAAGAAAGATAAATAAAATATATGAAGATGGGAAAGCAGGAAGTAACACTGCCATTATTTCACACACACTGTTTGTCTACATAAAAAACAGCAACCAAGAAACTCTAAGGTTAAATGGTTAGAATTTATAATTGAGTTTAGCAGAGGTACTGCATTTGAGATCAATATACAAAAATCAATTGCATTTCTACATACCAGAAACAAGCAGTGAGAAATTATAATGCAACGAAAGATAGATTTATAATACCACACAAACTTAAGGGGCCCAGAAAATATATTCAACAGAAGAGTGGAAAAAATACAAAAATTGATTAGAAGACATTAAGAAGATACTATATTCAAGGTTTATTATGAAAAATGCAGTTCGTGATTACTCCCTCCTCAGGGGCAATCACTTTCACTTATTTTAGCTGATGAGTTCGATATTTATCTCCATATTGCTAAATAAATACCATTTCTCTATGCATAAAATTGAAAAGAATAAGTAGCTACAAAAGCAGTTTTCTGATGATCTATTGATTCATCATAATAGAAGGTGAGTATCTGGCTTCTCTTCCTTTTCCCCCCTGATGCCACCTGCCCCATACAGATACCTTTCCTGCCCTCCATTCTCACAATAGACTTATAACTATGTGGTTTGTACTAAACTAGGCTGCCTTTTCCTTCTTTGTAAAACATTTTGTTTTTCGCTACAGTTAATTCTCTTTTTTTT
>NW_006376190.1:0-1174 GCF_000327345.1 Myotis davidii | reverse complement strand
GTGTTCACCAACTGGTGGTCCGTGAGGTCTGAAGGGTTGGCGACCGCTGGGCTAGGGCTACTTTTACTTCCTAATGCCAGAAGTAAGATTCTGAATTTAGGAGGAAAGATCTAAGACAGTATCAAGTTTGTATAGAGTTTATGATTGCGAAGTGTTCCACAGTTTTATGAGGCAACCCTAAGACAGGAAGGTGTGTTTTTCTGTTAAACATTTTTCCTAGAACTTGGTATTTTAGGAGTCAGTCAATTTTATATGTGCTTGCCAAATGTAGTTACCGATTACGTTTATGGTATTTTTAGCTGTATTTAAATAAATGTCTGATCTTTTGACTATGGGAAACTTGTATAAAAATTATTTGCTTTGATATTTCCAGGTTTACGCATAATTTTTGACAAAGTGGTTGAGAATATGGATTGTCTCTTGGAATATTTAACATATATTGGTTGTACTGTGTACAAGGTTTAGTTTCAGAGATGTAAATTAGACTTGCAAGAGAAAGCCAATTGTTAGGAAATCCTAGTCATTAATGACAGGTGGAAAGACATAAGATGTAATGGAAATTTAACCATGTGTTCTAGCAAATATTTTTCATTAAGGTGTTCTGGGGGATAACAAGTGATCTTTCTCACTTTTCTTTTCTCTTTAGGAGTGTTTCTCAGGAATTATCAGAAACCATCCTCACCATGGTAGCAAATTGCAGCAATGTCATGAATAAAGCCAGACAACCGCCACCTGGAGTTATGCCAAAAGGACGCCCTCCCAGTGCTAGCAGCTTAGATGCCATTTCTCCTGTTCAGGTAAATGAATTCTACAATTGGTATATCCGCATTTGTTTGTAGACTTGGAATAGAATAAACTTCTACATCATCATTAACAAAGGAAGAATTGAATTTATCACATTTTAGATAACTGCATGTCTAACGTACACCACATTTTAAAGGAGGTCCATAAATAGGCATTGTATTTGGGAATATATTTTGATCATGAAATAGAACATGACTCTGAGAGGAAAGATACAAAATAACTTACGTAGGTAAATAATAAGGGCTTCTTTTTAAAATAAGAATAACTTAGACTTGAGAAATAAGCACTGCCTTTGAACCTGATGTGTCTTGTTTGTAGCTTCTCGGGCCAAGCAACAGTGCTAGAGCATAAGGACTTGTTATAACTGGGG
>NW_006376189.1:0-1173 GCF_000327345.1 Myotis davidii | reverse complement strand
CAGGAGTATTGAGAAGGGTACAGGGAGAGGCCTGCCAAGCAATTGTTGGGGTTGGGGAAGTTGTGGAGAGGAAAAGACAACACTACACCTGTCTTCCTTCTTCAGTGACTCAGATAATAGGGAAGAGTCCTTGGTAAGCAGGAGTGGCTGCCTCTCTGGCAAAGCTTGCTCTGGTCTGTCAGCTCTATCTTTACCTTCTTTCTCCTTTCTGTTATGTTCCAACTCACCCTTCAGCCTTCTTCAGAATGCTTTTCTAGCCTCTTCCCAGGTATTCGCAATCCTTCCCTCTCACTCTCCTCTGGGAAGCCACAGCCCTTTGTACCTGACTCCTTTATAAAATTCTGTTTCCCTGTCTGATACCATTTAAACTGGGAACTCCCCGGGAGTAGAAGTAGCTTTGTTCATCTGTCATCAGCACTTAGCAAAGGCCCAGCAAGAAGTAGGTGTCAAGTGATGTATTCTAGAAGATATACAGAAGGAGGCTGGGCCTTGCCAGAGCTACAGGACTGAGGGGAGTTGAGAGAACACCCTTTCCAGCTTGGTTGTGAGGAGAACTGCTACCTGTGGAGCATCTTTGGATAGGTGAGGCAATTAGAGCACTTTTAGGGCTATAACCAGAAGGGAGGTGGGCCCAGGAATAGCTGTTCCAGGTTAAACAGACACCTCAACACAGAAGGCTATGTAAATGACAAAAGAAATTCTTAGCACATATTTCGGCAGGTAGGAATGAATATCTATAGCTGCTTGGGTCAGGGTATTGTGGGCAGTAGATTGGGAGAGGGAATTCCAGAAAGTGATAATGATTAGAGGCTCACTTTTCAGTGATAACTGGAACCTTGAAAATTTTCACCTTTACCCCTAACTCTGTTGACATGTCAGCATCTAATTAGTTTACACTCTCCTATGCTGCCTTAGTCCTGATTGTATAAACAGTTGACCTCATTTTGCTAAAATCTATTTACAGCACTCAGGCTAGGAATTTTGCCACCCTCTGGGTTCTCAGGTCCCAGCCAGCTTCCTTGGGTTAGCTTTGTTCACTTGGCCAGCCACATCTGTTCTCATGAAAACTCCATCGTCTCTCTGCCCAGGCTATGTTCTCTGGGTGTGAGGTGGATGCTGAGAGCTGAGCTTGTGTAGGGGCTGTGTAAGATAGCTGGCCATATTCTTCATGTC
>NW_006376188.1:0-1173 GCF_000327345.1 Myotis davidii | reverse complement strand
AAAAATTACTAAATTCTGATTCAGGAGTAATTATAGGGTATAATTATACCCCACCTACCCTTAGCTGTTGAAAAAGTAGCCTAGGAAGGATTAACTTAGAAGGGGATTCCCCTCCTCAGGTTTAGAGTTCATACCTCATTAGAGGAGAATGTTCTGGATGACAGAGAAGTCTGCTGGTGTTCTGTATTCATGGGACAAGCAGAACGCAGTCCTCCAAAGTATAAATGAGCCATCGCAGGTAGCTAAGTGTGTGGATGTACAGAGGGTTTAGGGACACAGGTGGACTCAAGAAAACTACAGAGGATGGGAATTCAAAGGGAATGGGAAACAGATATAACAGGAGGACTAGAGCATGAAGTATCTCTGTTTTGGGGGCCATAGTATTAGGAGATCTTGGGTGACAACCTTGTGTGGAGGTGAAGAGTGAGCAGAGAAAATGAGGCAGGGCCCTGGTGAGGGCAGGGGACGAGAGTGCCTGGCGTCCATGTCAAGAGGAATAGCTCTGGGTGCATGGCTAGGCAGAGCATCACTGGATATCCTCACTCCCATACTGCTGACCCACCACGCACCCTCCAGAGGCCACAGGAGAGCCCTTCCTCCAGCAATGTCTCCAGTGTCCTCTGCTGGGAAACGTAACAGTGTACTTATTGTAAAGGAGGATGCTTAGAGACATTTGATTATTGCAGAACATATATTGAGGGGTTAATATGGAAGTGAGAGACAATAAGTAATATAGCAATACGCACTACACTTACAATTAGTGTATATGCCTTTCCTTACATTGATCTATAGCCATTAGCACTCTACTAGATACGCTGTTTTAAACTATTCTGTTAACAACACATGTGATCATTTCCCATAATCTTTTTGTGGAAAATTACTTTTACAAGAAATATCCAAATGCCTACATAAATGCTGTGTCAGGAATAGAGATACTGGTAAAAATGATGAGCCCGCATTTAAAGGCTTATTCACAATTCAAATAACTGATTTATAATGAGGGGGACTTCATTTATTAATACTCTTGGAAAGAAAGGGAGACTCTATAGGCACACCATCTTTAGTTATTTTATTGAACTTTGTTTTTAAATTGTGATACCTCAGAATGTTCACCCAAAACAAGGGCTTCTGCTATAAATAAGAAATGAATAATCATGTTCAAAGCCAAAAAAA
>NW_006376187.1:0-1174 GCF_000327345.1 Myotis davidii | reverse complement strand
CTTGGACTTCCCAGCCTCCAGAACTGTGAAAAATAAGGTTCTGTTGTTTATAGCCACCCAGTCTGTGATATTTTGTTACAGGAGCCCGAATGAACTAACAGTCAGTCACAAGAGGGCAAATACAATATGATTCTATATTGTGATATGAGGTACTTATATGAGGTATCTCAAGTAGTCAAATTAATGACAGAAAGTAGAATAGTGATTGCCGGGGACTGAGGGTTGGGGGAGAATAGAGAGTTATTTTATGGGTACTGAGTTTCAATTTTGGAAGATGAATATGTTCATAGTGATGGTTGCATAACAATGTGCATGTACTTAATGCCACTCAACTGTATACTTTAAATGGTTAAAATATTAATTTTAATGTTATGTATATTTTACCACGATAATAAAAACATTTTAACAAGCATGAAAATCAGAATATAAATCACAAATCACCATTAGGTTTTTCTCATTTACTAATTCACACATAAAATATTAATAAATCAAGCAATCTATTTGTTCATTCATTCTGTAACTATGACGTATCTTCTTTGTGGCAGACACCATACTAGATCTGAAAATACGGCACTAAGGAGGACAGTCTCTTTCTTCACAGAAATAATAGAGGCCTACAAAACAATAAAAAAATACAAAGATCTTATCCTTTCTCGCAGTGTTAAGTACTACAAAGAAGGGAAAGGAGATGAAATGATGGCAACAAAGGCTTCTCAGAGATTATTGTCCTGAGACCAAGAATGAAGGAAGAAGAAACACTTCAGGCAATGAGAGTAAAAGCAAGTGCCAGTGACCTGAGGTGGAAAGGCTTAGTGTTTTCAAAAAATGACAGGAATGCACAAAGCTGTTGCACAATAAGTTAGAAAACAGTGGTAGAAGAGCTAGATAGAAACAGGTTAGGGAGGGCCTGGAAAGTAATAGTAATAGTTTGGATGTTATTCCAACTGTGTTGAAAGCCGTATGGGATGCTTTCACTAAGGGGGTGACAAGATCTGATTAAAAAGGACACTCTAGTCACTGTATACAGAATAATCTTGGAATATGGAAGGAGGAAAAGAAACTAAATACAGAAACCAGTTTAGAAAACAATATAGTAACTCAGGTGGAAATGAGAGATAACTTTCATGGTAGCTATGCTGGTGATAAAAATGGTTGGATATTTGGTTGCTAATCC
>NW_006376186.1:0-1174 GCF_000327345.1 Myotis davidii | reverse complement strand
CTCAACCACTGAGCAACACCAGCTGGGCTCAAAACTTATTTTACAAAGTTATTTTCAAGGGAGTAATCTACCTCCTGGATCCTGAGGCTGCTGAATCAAAAGTAAAGCAACAGTTTCAGAGACTTGGGAGTGTCCCATTTTAGAAAGTTGGTTTAGCAAGTAAAGAGCCATTTGTTTCCAGAGATCAACTTATATCCTGAGCCTGGAAAATAAGGGCTTCCATTGGGTTTACAATCTTCACATAACCATTTCCTCAATCATATGCTCACTTGATGAACTGACTCAGTCCACACAGAGAGACTCAATACCAGCATCCATTGGCTCCAGGAAATCTGTTAGTTAACTACTTTGGAAAAAGAGTGGAATATTTTACCTAAACTCATTAATTCGGACGTGTTTTGGTGAAACCAAAACTAAAGTGTTGCATTATAATCAAATGGGGACATTTTATTTAGGTAAGAATGGGAAAATCAGACCTGTTGGTGAAATGAGTTAGGCAGTGAACTGAAACAGAATATAAGGTTATATGTTTTTTAGCTAATAGGAAATGAAAATATACTGTTTGTAACACCTCAGGAATTAGGATCCATGTATAATTACATTGCTTGGAACCCATCATCATACTATTTAATCTCAAGTAATCGCTAATAAAACATAAATTAAATGATGCCCAAAGTGTTTCCATTTTAAATTCCTGTTCTGTAAGTAAATCTAAAAACTTTGGGAGACTGTAAAAAGGTATTTTAACAAGTCATTCTTGCAGAGCATTTTGTTGAGTTATGATGCTTGATAGAATGGATGAATGGCAAACATATAATAGTTTTGCAAATGTGGGAGTAAAAATGTATGTATAAAGTAAAAAGAACTTATCTGATTAGTGAGAACTAGAAAGTATTGTTGCAATTTAAATTTCAGATAGTTTCAACTTATGTCTTTAGTTAAATCACATGATCATAACTCAGCAAAATATATGCAAATGCAAGATGAAGGGTGCCAAGGATTTCCCCCTCCTACATTTATTTTTTTAAACAACTAAAGTAAAGAATTACTACTCTTGAGGATAAGAACATTATTTTCTGTTTGAAGGGAAACATTGTATTCTATAGCATGACTTGTACTGTCTTTTGTGCCATTATTAATACATTTCCTGTTTAAGGAAATGACTTTTTTTTTT
>NW_006376185.1:0-1172 GCF_000327345.1 Myotis davidii | reverse complement strand
TAATACTTTCAACAATAAAGATTTTTTGAAAATGCCAACCTGCTGTGGTGGTCATATGCATTTATGTTTCTCCCGCAGTTTAGGCAGACCACGGGATTGCACCTCCTGCCCCCTTGTGGTTATGTGAGGGCCATGTGACTGATTCTAGTTCTGAACAAAACGATTATCTTATTCCAACCAGAGCTGATACATGACACTAGGAATTCTCTTTCTGACAGGACAACCATCAACATTCAAGATGACCTTGACACATAAAAAGTAAAGTTACTAAAAAATTAAAATCAAAAAGGAGGTTGAATTTCTTTCATAACACTACATTTAGTTTTCAAATCTTATTCTCTTTATCCTTTGTTTTCAAGGCTGTATTATGCATGTTTAAGTGTCAGCAGTTCCTGAAGCAATTTATCAATAAACAACACTGAAAACAAAATAAATTGTTGGAAAGAAACATTATGGGTAGTATGAAAAAATCAGAGATGATGGAAAATTTAAAACTCATCAATAAGACAGAGAGCCTAGAATAGATGTTCAATACATTTACATCTTGAATAACTACTGCCAAAAGCAATCTCAAGAATGACTTTGCCTTTAGCTTCAAGAACTATTAATTTGCAAGAAATATGTTCATGTGGTTTTATTTCATCATTATTTTCAGTGTCAGTGATACCCTTTAATAAAACTCGCTCTTCAAATAACTTGAGAAAATGCAGACCATCAGCACTGAAGTGGATATTTGTCTTCCTTTTTTTCCGACTCCCCAGCTGATTTAGAAGAAGCTCCTAACTTACCAGAAAGAGTACATCTTTCAAGAGAGAAGGTTAAAGGTTGCATCAAGATCTTTTATGCTCCAATTCACTTCCT
Organism: Myotis davidii; assembly: GCF_000327345.1. NCBI lineage: Eukaryota > Metazoa > Chordata > Mammalia > Chiroptera > Vespertilionidae > Myotis > Myotis davidii. Next base: position 311 of record NW_006376185.1, on the reverse strand, counting down.
CCAGTTTCACCTTTGCAGTGACCAACTCTGTGTGGGTTTCCATGGACTTCCACAGACCCAGTCAGGCAGCGCCTCACATCCTGCCAATGCCATGCACCTCCAGCCTCCTGCCCAGAGCTTCCCTGTTGATGCTCAGACATGAAAGCGCACCTGCTTGGATCAAGTATGTGCAACCTGAACGTGCAAGGGACAGAGTAATGCGGGCCAACATGTGATCCTGGGAGAAAGGAGCTGAACAGACTACCCTGAAAAGTTGTCGCTTATGCAGCCTGACCCCCACAAGACAGAGCAATTGGCCAGATCAGTCAGTC
>NW_006376184.1:0-1173 GCF_000327345.1 Myotis davidii | reverse complement strand
GTTAGCCTTTGAGTTTGACATGCTTGGTCTACAACTTGGCCAGCAGTTAGTTCATTCTTCACTTGCTTCCTTGGCCAAGCACGCTTGTTCAGTGAACAACGCATAAAACTATGTAATGGCCCTGGCTCTGCTTTTTTGAGGCTCACTCTTCTCTGGGGATGTAGAGCTGTAGCTATCCTGGATCTAGGTGGTGTAGCCCCAATTCTAGGTTCACATGAACCTTGATTAACGTGGTCCTCAATTCAATACATATTTATTGAGCTATTTCTATCCAAGCCTAGTCCTGATGGAAAGCTACCTGGACCTAGACCCTAGTCCTAGCTTCTCCTTGACCACAGCCACCACCAGAGGCTAGTACTTTCAACAAAGTCTTCTAAGACTCAATCGAATCTATTGGCAGTGGTTTTGTCTACAGGTCCTTGAAATACCACTATGTAATTATTAGCACTTATTCCAGTTAATACTCTCCTAATATAGTAGGGACACGTACAGTCAGAGACATGTCAGCTAGATCTTGCAAAGCTATATGGCCCCATCTAAAACTCTCCTTATTTCTAGTTGTGTGTTATTTTTTTCATTTGAAGTGTAGCTCTACTCTTCTGCTGCTAAAACACAGTCTATTTTGTCTTTGAGTCTTGGTTTATAAGCTTACCAGGGCTACTTCGTCGCAAGCTTTTCTTTCTCTTGAGCTATTCCTGAAGAGTCTCTCTCTTATTACTATTAATATTTAACTCATATTTGCTTTGTTCTGAGAGCGAAGATTGATGGTGCCAGCTGTACTAGGCACCCCTGGTCTTTGCTTTACAATGATGATGTTTTACAAGCAAAACCAGCAATTATATTGTTTTAGATGTGGTGGATGAATTTTTTCATGATAGAAACATGAAACATTTTTTCATGTCGTGCAGTAGAAATGTAATTTTGTGGAAATAATGTGATGCAGCGTGAAGCTGAGCTGCTTAAATACAAGTTCTTACGTTTTTGTTCCGTTAATGCATCCTCAGCTATATTAGTAGACCGAAATTCAGGTCATTATTGTGCCATCACCAAAACAAAAATGATTGATAGATGGCAAATAAGATTCAAAGCTGTACTTATAGAGTGACTTATTAGTTTAAGATCTTGGGAAAGGTGCTGAATTTCTCTGTGCCTTAGTTTCCTCATCTGGAAAAT
>NW_006376183.1:0-1173 GCF_000327345.1 Myotis davidii | reverse complement strand
TGTGTGTGTGTGTGTTTTACTTAATGATGTTAAGTATGTAAATAATGCTAACCCTATACAGCATTTTGGGAGGTTGTTAGAGTCCTTCTGTTTCTTTAAGCTTTATTGGACAAGCACCTATTAGTGGAAAGCGTATGCATTCATTCTTGCTTGTTGAACACTAACAAATCTTAGTTTGCTAAGTAAATACATGTTTTAATATGTATTTTAATTTGGTATCTAAATATTATTTGCAGGCTTTGATGTTTGTTTCTACGCATTGATAAGGAACTTTTAAATTTTTTTATGTAAAAGCAGCTCACTAATTAAAAAAAACACCTATCAGTTGTAGCTTAAATTGCAGCTTAGGCTGAACAAAAAAGAAGCCAATTATGCAGGCAGTTTTGGTAAACCTATCAAAATATGAACTGTGTTCTTTCTAAAATAAATAATTACTCCAGGAAAATATTAAGTCTAGAATCCTGGGAAAACCTATGAAGACTGCATCGTCTGGGGGAACTGGCCTTAAACTGAGAGTCATTCTGCTCTGCCAGGACCTTAGTTGTTGGTGACTTAATAGTTCTATATAAACATACAGTTTCTCGTATATAGAAAAATAAATGACTTATTGAAAGATGAGGTATGCACGCAATACATGAGAGCAAAAAGCCAAATTCATTGTTTAGGCAAACAAGGGAGACTTACGTTGTTGGGACGGTCTTGTGTAGCAAAGCAAATTGCTAACGTTATGATTTTTTGGGAAGAGTTGTTTTGGGGATTGTGTTCGTTAAAGAGACAGAAGAGCATGGACACCAGTTGTGGAAACATGTGTTGTGTTGTTTTCAGAGAAGGGATATATTGACATCAGCCTTAGAAGAATGATCACTGAAGGGAATCCACATCCTCATGTCCTGTATACTGAAGCTAATTGTCATTGATCAGCAGGCTTAAACATTTTGATCTTTACATGCACCTTGGCTATAGAACGGCAATATATTGATTACACGGGTTTAAAAGCATTTCTAGTGTTTACTCGTTACCATAAGCACCAGCAGTCCCATAACTACCTATCAGTTTGGTAATTTATTAGAAGGACTCATACCTACAGTTAGAGTTATGGCTAAGATTTATTATAGCCATGGATATAATCCAGCAACAGCAGGGAAAGAAACACATAGGTGAACAGTCTTTTTT
>NW_006376182.1:0-1173 GCF_000327345.1 Myotis davidii | reverse complement strand
GCATTAGGAAGATTGAGAACCACTGGTTTAGATGAAGAAATAGAAAGGGTCATTGTTCTCTACTTAAAGATCAAGGGCATTTGAGTCTGGGATTGGCTTTATCACCATTTCTACCCCCAGAAACTCCTGGGTTCATGTCTTTCCTTACTTCTTTACTATTGCCCTTCAACTTACATCTTAGCTAATTTTTATCCTGATGAAAGTTAACTGTTAAATCATATGTATATATCTGCAATGTGCATGTCTCCATTGAAACTCGGGAGGGATATTCTTTAAGGAACAACAACAACAACAATAACAACAAAGGAGATCTTTTGGTCCCTGTGCCGTAGATGCACAAAACTATCTATAGCTAAATGAATGAAAGCAGTGATAAGAGGCTGGGTCCATTTCTCTTTGGGGATCCCTGTGCACAGCATGCTCTGCATATTCCATTAAACCAGCCCTGGTTGGGAGCTGTAGAAATAGCACTGCAAGTGATCCCATATTATCCTCTAATGTAGCCATCGGCCTTACTCTATAAATCAGCTGGAAAATGAGCTTGCGTTTAAAAAGCTTGTGTCTAACACACAGGAGACCACCAGTAAGTGTGTTAGTGAAGAGAGGGAGGAGTAACTGGGAAACACACACTAGGAGCTGTTTGGAAGTTGGCACAAGTAAGTGGGTAGATTGCCAGTGAGTCTTTATTATGTGCCTGTTGCTAACAGAGCTTATTTAATATCTGATAATGGCATGGTTTTGAGCTATGGTTCTCAATTCTGGCTCAATCACATATGAAAATTAAAAAAAGATGAAATTTCACTGCCTTTCTGAGGGTCTGACTCAGTTGGTATGAGGTGAGCCCAAGAATCTGAATTTCCAACTATTATTTTCCACAGTGATTCTGATGCTCAAGAACTGCTGAATGTTGAAAACACTGATATAGGCAATAGAGTAAACTCTGAGCAAAAAGCATTAAAAACACACCTCAAAGTCACAGCGTCTGACCTTAAAAAAAAGCAGATGTTAATGTAATCTGAAGAAAATCTTTGCCATCCAATTTTCCTAACAGATCCTCTCCTTCTCAATGAATATTTTTTGGGGATAAAAGAACTTATCTCCTAGTTTCTGAGATCAAGATCTGTGCTAAAATCCTTTTAATTATATTTTTACTAGAGGCCTGGTGCATGAATT
>NW_006376181.1:0-1173 GCF_000327345.1 Myotis davidii | reverse complement strand
AATATCCTTTATATATTTTATATCTCCAGGCATCTGGAAATGAGTTCTCTGAAGCAGCACCTAGGCAAAAATGAAATAAATGGTCTCTCGTTAATTTTTTCCATCTCAAATGAACAAGCCAAGGCACACAACTTTATTGAGTGAGACTAAGGAGAATATTTGTGTCATCAATTAATGTATGCATAAATTTTAAGTACTTTGAAGCAACTATTTCCAAGCAAAAATAAGATATATTGGTATATGTTCCTAATGCTATGGATGGATGTTTCTAATTTTACTTCGATGAATTCAGGGCAAGTGATACTTTTCAATTTCTTTCAAGACTTCACATTTGCCTTTGAAACTGAGTACAATTTGTTATTTGCTATATTTGGGGGAGGTATCAGAAGTTATTATTAATTTAATTTACTTTGTGTGGTCTCTCTGCTTTATAGTTCACCCTTTAGCTCATTCCACCTGCTAATGTATACTTTGTATTTTCCTTCACTTTCCATGTTTCATATCACAAAAAGCACAAAAATGATATGTTTGAACAAATATAATGGCACACAATCAAGCTAGTATATAACAATCAACGGTTAGTTGCTGTATTAGAAGCACATCTCTGTAGAAGTGGGGAGCAGTGTACTATCTTAACAAAAAAGTACAAAATTTCTCGATATGTGTACTTGTAAATGTCTGCCTGAAGATATGGATTGAATAAATTGTTGAATATTGCAAATGGAGGTTTTATTTGAATAACAAGTTAGAACTGGTATGTAATGCACACTGAAACCACATAAACATAAATTATTGTGAAAATTATTTCTGGTGAGGTCTTAAGAATGTAAATGCATTTAATGATATTACATTGTCTCACTTTCCTGAAAAATGCATTTTTTAGTCAGGCATCTGGCACACTATCACCTGCAAACTACATGAAGTACAATGACTAAGGAAGAGTAAGATGTATGTTCAATCAGGCTCTTCGTGCTGCAATACTAATATAGTCTTAGTCCAATGTTTGAATTTCTTAGCAATGATTTGAGTAGGTCTGTGGTCTTTAACTTATTCATATTACTTGGAGGAATTTTAGTCATTGCATAGACTAAAGCATAACTTTACACAAGTGAGGTCATGACTCTCAGGCAAATATAAAATAAGATATGTCAAAGAGTGTATTTAAATCATTAA
>NW_006376180.1:0-1173 GCF_000327345.1 Myotis davidii | reverse complement strand
GTGTGTATACATTTTTGGGACACCCTACATAATTATATCCAACTCAAAGGAACTAGGTGGACTTCACTACAGAAACTGGCAAACAGATTAGATTCTAAAGGACAAAACATCCAGAATATTCTATCTGGGATATTGGTGGGATTGATTCATGCTAAAACTTTTAGAAAGACTTGGGAGTTCTACATACCAAACCTAGAAGGATAGCAGGCAGGTGATAAACAGGAAATGGGTTCAGAAGGTCAGTAGTCTAGCAGACTATGTAAGTAGGGATATTGTCTGAATAACTTTGGGAGAAACAGTGTCTGAAATGTATTGCTCCGAATCTATAATTTGCTTTAAAAGGCTACTGCCAGTGGAGACGGGGAAAGTGGTATGTGGAAGGAATGAGATGTGAGTGGAATTGCAGAATGTTTAAATCTTGGATTTAAGAATCAGATCGACTTATTCAGATAAAGAAAGTGGTTATCAGCTATGTGGTTTAGGTCAAGTCCTTTAATCTTCCTAGACTTAGTTTCCTCATGTGGAAAATAACTATAAAATAATAATAATTCTGATGTGAAGTTCAAATGAGATAAAATGCTTACATCATGCTTTTTATATCACTGTGCCGGGTACATAACAACTATTAAATGAGAGTATTTAATATAAAGCAGACACTAACATGAGATGGGGCAATATATAAAACCAGTCATTTTCATCAAAGATTTGCCTATCTAGGACCCTATAAGGTCTCATCAAAGTCACCTTTATGAGAGCAGTAACTTTGAGCTAGGAAAATTTTGAAAGATGAGGCACAGTGACTCTGGTAATTAATGGAATAAATTCAAACAGAATTTAGCAGTAATTGTATTTGGTATTTAAATGCAGATCTTCTTTCAATTACCTTGCCATTCTCACTAATTGCCCTCTGGTGTATGTAAAGTATTATAAATCTCAAGAGTTCCAGTGACTCATACTATGGGAAAAAAACAGGATTTGATTTGGATTTCAATGGTTTCTGAAATATTTATCTGACACAAAGGCATAAATCAAGCTCCTGTTTATCTAGAATGGTTGGGGAATATAATGATTTGGTTGATGGGATATTTAAGTTAATAGGTCAGTAGAATACAAACCTACCATGAGCTAATTGCACATTTCAACACTTCACCGTAAAACTAAAGTGAAAAAAAA
>NW_006376179.1:0-1173 GCF_000327345.1 Myotis davidii | reverse complement strand
TTGGGAATGCTACTGTCAACCCCAAAACAATCTCCAAGCTAATTGTGTTAAATAGTCCACAAACACCACACTGTTTATTTATTTTTTCATGTTTATGTTTTAGTCCAACAAATGAAATCTTTCAGGTGTGGAGGAGGGATGATCCTTAGAGTATGAAGATATACAAGTTGGGTCCTATACCCTCATTTCACAGGTGAAAAATCTGAGGTCCGATGAAATAAATGACTCATATGAGGTCAATAGACAGCAGTTAATTAGTGGCAGGGTCATGAATAAAGGCCCAAACTCCCAATTTATAGACATTTACATTTTCTCCTACAACACCCTTTCTTTTCCTAGATATTCTATTTGAGGATGTCCTGCTGCAATAAGTTATAAAGGAAAATACGCCAATCTGTTTATTAGCAGTAACTTGTACTTTAAAAAGTATTATTAACCCACTAGAATGCTAAAATGACTGAAAGAAAAAGTGTTCGTGAGAACCCTCCTGCTGACAGTGGGAGTTCACATTGGTACACCTGCCTTGGAAAGCTGTTTAGTTGAATCTACTCAGGTTAAACATATGCATAGCCTTTTGATTTGGGAATTTCACTTCCAGGTAAATTGGCCACCAGAAATGAATGCATATGTTCACCAGAGGGAATGCTAGAATGTTCATAGAAACTACCCAAATGCCCATAAACAGAAGAATAATACATTGTGGTACATTAACATAATGAAATACTAACAATGAGAGTGAATAATTTACAACTATAGAACAATATGAATCAGTCTCTGAAATTGAAAGTAGAACAGACCACAGATGAAAGAGTATATGCTGTGTGATTCCATATATGCATACAATGCACAGAAAGGTAAAAAAAATCTGTTGGGAGTCAACATAGCAGTTGCCTTGGTGGGGGTTGGTTAATGAATGGAATAGAGCCCAAAGCATGTGTTGCTTTTTCATATGAGTGCCCGTTACACTTGTGTGTTCAGTTTCTGAAATTTCAGCAATCTGCATACTCATGATAATTGTGTTAAGTGTATTGTATTTTAACAGAGGTTTTGTAGTTATTGAGACTGGATAGTTTAGAAGTGGAAAAAAATATATGTTTACCAAATCGAAAATATGCCTACACACCTTCTCATGTGAATACAGTTCTTGGAGACTATGTTTAGTCTGAATTGCCA
>NW_006376178.1:0-1173 GCF_000327345.1 Myotis davidii | reverse complement strand
TTTTTTTTTTGACAACAAAAAGAATGGCAGAAATACAATAGGTCCTTATTGCCACTACTATAGAGATGTTGAATCAAATCTTCTCTATACTTTGTCTTTCTAGTTAAACATAAACCCTTCTTTAATTTATTTCAGTGGCCCTTCTATTGAATGAATATTATTGCAAATTTCATATGTAAACAAAACATTCATAGACCTCTGTGCAAGACATATGTGTGTGCCGCAGTGGCAGTTGATGTCTTTGCATTGTTGATTTTCAATATTGCATATAGTTGAAGTGTATCCCCCAAAACAAGATATATTGAGGTCACAATCCCTGGTACCTCAGAATGTGGCCTTGTTTGGAAATAGCATCTTTGCAGATGTCATTAGTTGAGATGAGGTCATACTAGACTAGGATGGGACCCTACTCCAGGGTGTCCGGTGTTATAGAATAATGTCCATGTGAAGACAGATGCACACTGGGAGAATGCCACGTGACAAGCAAGGCAAAGACAGCAGTTACAAGGAAAAAGCCAAGAAAAAGCAAAGATGGCTGAGAAACCATCCGAAGCTTGAAATAGGTGAGGAAGGGGCTCTTTGAGCCTCAGAGGGAGCACGGCCATACCGACACCTGGAGTGTGGACTTCTGGTCTCCAAGTGTAAGACCATAAGCTTCTGTTGTTTGAGAACACTCCTTTTATGAGTTTATGGTACTTTATTACAGCAGCCCTTAAAAAAATAATACAGACAGGTTTAATCCTTTATTGTTATTTTCAGAAGAAGAATATCAATAGAATACAAGGTTTACGGCGTATCTTGGGACATACTTACAAGTGTTGGGAGAGAATCACTACTTGGGAGGGAAAATCTAATTCTATAGAAAAGAGAACACCTTAACTCCTCATGTCTTTATTTTTAAGGATTAGAGAAGGAAAAAAAATTCATTTACTTGATAGTACTCTTTATTTCATTTTACTGCAACAATTCCAATGAGAAGTACAAAAGGCTTTTTATTGTCATATCAGATTTACATGGTAAAACTTAATGTACTCTTTTTCAGCTTTAAACACTGGAAATATCAATAAAATGTCAAATTATATTTGACTTCAAACCCAAGTGGTTATAAAAACGTAATACAGATTTACAATCATTTAGTCTTCCCCCTTTCCCACAATAAAACCCCGTTTGGTT
>NW_006376177.1:0-1173 GCF_000327345.1 Myotis davidii | reverse complement strand
AGCTACAAGGCAGGAAGCCTGACACAATACGAGATACGCTCCCCAAGATAATACAGCCAAACTGCAAGGCTCACCCCTGCTTTCCTGTCACCTGTGCCATCTCATGTGACAAAGGTCATGAGAACTGAAAGCCAGACTCACCTGGAAAACAAGCAGGTATTAAATTTGTATCTTCAAACTTCCTAGCTTTCAACCACTTCTTAAGCGCGATAAATTCAGGCTTGTAGCTCTCATTCACTAACCAATGGATGGAAAAAATGGCGATTAAGAAAACCTCTGATGAACTTTCTCAATGTTATCATAAAAATAAATGAATTTTAAAATGTACAAATAATGTAAACTAAAAAGAAACAACATATGATGGTCTCCAAGAGGCAGGAGAAGCAACGGGTAAAATTGACCGTTACCAATGCGGTGCCTCCCAGTTGGCCAGGCACTTTCACATGCAGCCTGTCTTCAAACTGCGTTACAGTGAACTCAAAATGAGGAGTGTATATCCAGACATTGATACCTTGCAGGGAATTAGAGGACAGGAGAGAGGGCAGGGCTAGAAACAGAAACCTGGGAGTCAACCCCAGAAAAGACACAGTTGAAGGAATGAGAAATATGTTTATATTCCCACAAGGGTTAGAAAGAATACAATGGCACAATTACAAACAGAATTATTTAAGAAAGTTTCTCTGTGAATACTGCCCATGTGCCTTTGAGAAAAGCTATCTGCACCTGTTAATATCACTGGCACCAAAAACAGTAAACACTGTACCTCCCCTTGATTGAGAACTTCTGCAGAGTTTCCGTCTTCTGATCCGGCTTGTTCTTCCCCTACCCTTCTTCATACTACAACTGCAGTTTCTGTTTAGGTGCCCAATCGAAAATAAAAAGCACTTCCTTTGCTTTTTCTCCCAATGTATGATAATCACTGTTCTTGGTACCTTTAAAGATTTAAATAGACAAACATATTATTTGACAAACCACTTCTCTAGTGTTTTCAGTTATAGAACTTTTATAATGAGAGCTAAATCATGATCCCTTGTGCAGTAATGGAATGCACATTTTACTGGTCCTTCTAAAACAATTCCTTTTCTAAAAAAAATAAATGTATGTGTGTATATAAATTTATACAGTAGGCACCTACAGGAGGCAACTGATAGATGTTCCTCTTTCACATCAATG
>NW_006376176.1:0-1173 GCF_000327345.1 Myotis davidii | reverse complement strand
GGCCAGGATACAGAGAATTCATGAGCAGGAGTGCCTGTCCACAGCCCTCCCTCCATGTAAGTCAGAAGGGACATAAGGCTTATGGAAGCTACTAGTATCCTCTCAACCAATGCCTGCTTCCCACCTGGGCACCGTGCATCTGGTGTTGAAGGTCACATCCACCGACAGGGGTGGGAGTGGGGGTTTGCAGGAGGGAATGGAAAGGATGTAGCCATTGCAAAGTGATTCTCTGCATCACATCAGGTTGAGAACCTGCCTTTGATGGTGCCTGTGGGAACAGGCGCTGTCTGGGTCTGGGTGATGGGTGCAAGAAAAAGAAAATCCTGGGTCCAGAATGGAGAGTTTTTCCAAGTTGACATGCAGGCTATCCCTCTTCCATAGGCTCTGTTCTTATGTCTCAATAACAATAAAAACAACCACTTTTATTAAGTCCTTATTGTATCATAGTCACAGTTTTAAAAGCTCTCTATATCTCACTTAATTCTCACAACCGTTGATGTGGCAGCATTCTTCATCGGGGAATATTAAGGGAAAGGAAGGTTAAGCAATTTGCTTGAGATCACAGAGTTAGAAGGAGATAAAGCCGGCCATCAACCCCAGGCAATTTAACTGCAGATCCTATGCACTTAACATGTGAGACTCCAAATGAATAAAATCTTACATCAAGGGTCGCGAGTTTGACATGCTTGCCTTACATTTATTAAACATTGGGTGTGTGTCAGGCACTGGTCTGAGGTCATACAACTAGTAATTGGCTTTTCAATGTCTTATACACCTCTCTCTCCTCCTCCTCCTCTTTCCTCGCTTGCCCTCACTCCCTCGCTGTCTTACACAAAAACACAACTCCTCTCATCTTGGGACAGTTGTGCTCCAAAGAGAATCTCAGATGGGGTTAGTGAGGATAGAGACATTCTAGGCCCTCGGGACTGGCCTAAGTAGGCTTACCTCTTAGAAGAACATCCATCCCCTTTCTTAAGGTAGCATTGTTGCCATCATACATTGGCAAGCATGGCTTTTATGTTTATTAGATGGGATCTGTGCCTAAATTGATTGCTATACTTGTTTAAATCACAACTAAGTATTTATTTATTTTTTATCAAAGAAGCAATAAAAGATGTCTGTTAAGATTGCTGTTTTGGGGTCCAGCCAGTGTAGCTCAGTGGTTGAGCATCG
>NW_006376175.1:0-1173 GCF_000327345.1 Myotis davidii | reverse complement strand
GATGCTCAACCACTGAGACACACCAGCCAGGCTGATGCTGTAGTTTTAAATGGCTTTTCATCCTCATCACTCTCTCGGAGAGATGGCCCAGGCCTGTGGGAAGGAGGTGGCCAGGGAGCATTCTCTCTGTTTCCCACTCACAGGGTAAATGTCTTCTCAGAGGGGATGCTGAGTAGATGATGGGGCTGAGCTGCAGCCATTCCCATGGGACCCCTGTGACTGGTCACTCCCTGGCACTCATGGTCCCCTCTCCAGCCAAAAGGACCAAGAAGACTCTGCTTTGAGGAACCCACTTCTCCCCTATTGACCTCAACTCCAGGGCAGGCCATCTCACTGCTCTGGCCACATTCAGCCACAGGCCGATACAGAGTGAACCCTGCTCTCGCCTCCCCTGGGAGGTGTGAACTCTGTAACTGCAGCAGCCCAGTGCTGCAAGGGAGAGCCTGCTGAAAATGGGGGTTCAGTGCCATGACGAGGGACCAGGAGAAAGCCCTGAGCTGAACAGACCAGAGAGGCAGGTCCATGCCCGGGCGGCTGGCCTGTCCTCTGAGAGCCCAGCTGGCATGCCCAGCACTGGCCGTGACACAGCAAAACAACCTGTTCCATTCAGAGGCGGGCCCGGAAGCCAAGGATGCCGCTGGACCTGAGCCCCGGCCCGCCCTCATCCGTCAACACGGGCACCGAGAACACCGTTCTCATTGTTCCTGCTCCTGACAGGACCAGACAGGACCGCCCCGGCCACGCTGTGCAGAGGATCCCTGGCAGGAGAGAGCCTTTCTGAGTCCTACATGCCCGCCTGCCACCCCAAGGACCTATTGGAACGGCGTCTGTGCAACCCTGAGCTTGCAGGAGCCAGTGCAGACTCCGCAGCTGGGTATCTCCCCAAAGGAGTGGCAGACAGTGCAAATCTGATGGGCTTTTCGCTTTGTGGGCACCGGGCTTTCTGCCCCTTTCAGCTCCCACCCAAATCCCGTGCTAAATGTCCTGAGGCACACAGATGACGAGTATGGAAAGGTGGGGGGACTCACAGCTGCTTCCCCGGGTTGAGAGACCCCCGGTCTATCTCGCGGTCGAACTCCGTGCGGATGTCTTCCAGGGCCCCGTCGTCCCCAAAGGCCCCCCACTCGGTGTTGATGCACATCCTCCCCTCGTCGCCTTCCACCAGGTCGATGT
>NW_006376174.1:0-1173 GCF_000327345.1 Myotis davidii | reverse complement strand
GGGAGGAGGGCCAGGACCCAGAGCTGCTGTGCCATTCGCCTGGCATCCAAGGCTCCCGTAGTCCCGCACAGTGTCTGTGCCATCTGGCCTGCTTTGCGTGCTACCCTTAGGCTGGCCTGAGTGGCTGCCACACCCAGGCATGCCTGGCTGCTATGGAGACAGAACATACCATGCCTCAGGCCTTTGTTAAGCTTTGTTTATATCTCCTTGAGTTTGGGAAGGTCTAAGCTTTTGTTCAAACTAACAGATCTCCCTAAGTCTTCGTGAGCTGGGTCCTTCCCCTATCCAACCCTTTTCCTGGATCATCTGAGGTCCCAGTGACCTTATTCCATTTGGTCTTTTCCCAGATTTCCCCTCAGCTAGACTCCTCCCTTTATGGTTGCTGTTTTAGCTCCTACTGCACATGCCTCATATGTTTGCTTTGTCAGCTGGATTCTACTGCGCTTGCCTCAGCAGAAGAATATCCCTTTACTAGTTCTCCTTCCCCCCTGGATATCCATGGGAAGAGGCGAGTTGATCCCAGGGGATATTGGGAGCCAGTTCCTGCCTGGGAATAGGTCCCTTTGTGGAAGGTTGCAGCTTACCTCTGGGGTGTCTATGAAGCTGCCCCTCCCTAGTTAATCAGGCTCAATCTCTAATTCCATTCGCTCCCTTCCTTTGTTAATAACTAACTAACTAACTGCCTATGCTAACAATCTCACATTTGACTTGACCACAATTTGCCTTTTTTCTTTTTTTATATCCAGTCTACTCATCTGGTTTAAATTATTTTAACATATTGTATTAGAAGTATTTATATAGCAACCTTAACTCTTCTCTGGAGCAAGGTATACACAAATAACCCTGTGTACTATAATTACACTGTGTAGCATAACTGCGAGGTCAGTGTACATGATTGGAACAGAAAAGACATGAATATAATATTTAGTTTCCAGAAAAATAAGTATTATTTTGAACTGTGTAATTTAGTTTGCATTAAATCATCTGGAGTTTACCTTTGTTTTAGAAAACTTTTATTAATGGATTTTAAAAATTAAAAAATACATTCAGAGGAGTTTAAAATATGTGAAATAAAGTTATATCAATTTTTTTTTGAAGTTCATCAGAAGCTTCCATTTAAAAATAAAGAGTTCAGCCCATCTAGCGTGGCTCAGTGGTTGAGCATCGACCTAT
>NW_006376173.1:0-1173 GCF_000327345.1 Myotis davidii | reverse complement strand
GGGTGGCGGGTTTTCTTTGGCCAGCCATTTCCTGGAACAAGAGGAGGTCGATGGGATGCCTTTTTGTAGTCAAATCATCATCATGGTTATTAGGGGAGGAGGGTGTGTGTGGCTGTCACGGCAGGAAGTTTCTCACGTGATCACCAAACTTAAATACTTACAACTTTTGAGTTGGAAGCTATCTTACATTCATCTGAACAATATGACCCACCACCCAGACCTCAGCCCCCACCCCAAGTCCATTGAACAAACGGGAAAACTCAGAAACAGAATTAGGAAGTTTTCCTGGATCCCAGGACATAACCATCATGCTTCTCGGAAATAAAACAAAAAAGGAAAAAGTCAGTAGTAACATAAGCCAGTTCTAGCCAGGCCCACTGATGTCCTCCTCACTTCATTAATAAGAATCCGGTTCAGGGGACCAGGGCTTCGGGGGCCTGAGCCCTTCCCCGTCGCTAGTGTAGGTAAGGGTGGGGTCCTCAGTTGGTCCAGACCAGTCAGCTCTTCATGTTTAATTGTGGCAGATGAGCATAAGGAAAAAGTGGATGTCAGAAAGCATTTTAGGAATGTGAAATAGGTTCTGACCCTACCTGATTACTGGGTGTTCCATCTAGCCCACTCTTCTGAGTGTCTCCATCTGACTTTCTTTAACTTACTAGGACTTTAAAATAATGTAAATAGAGGTAAGCTGATAATGCAGGTTAATTCTATGCATCCAATGGAATGTTAGTGATTAATGCCAAATATGCCAGTTTTGTATTATGCAAATTCATCCTAGTGTTCTACTGGGCTTATTATATAGCAGGTCCTCAAATAACAATAAAAGACCAGTCCCAGCCGGCGCCCAGTGTCTGTCTGAGTGTGCATGCCTCCCCATGCCTGCATGCGTTTTCTCTGGGGACTCAGCTTTCCTTCCACATCCCACCCACATGCACATTAGGTGAACTGGTTTCTCAACTGTCCCAGTCTGAGGGTGAGTGTATGAGTGTGCCCTGCCATGGAAGGGTGTCCTGTCCAGGTGGGTGCCCACCTTGTGCCCTGAGCTGCTCTGGCCACCCTCAACCCTGAACTGGATTAAATGGGTTGTGAAATAATTCTGTTTTTATTAATCTTTCTTAAATGTAAGCATAGCTCACATTTATTTCAGTGTTTCATATTAGAAGTGTTTTGGGT
>NW_006376172.1:0-1173 GCF_000327345.1 Myotis davidii | reverse complement strand
AAAACTAAAATAATATTTCCAAAATGAATTATCTCCAGAAGCCATTTGTAAATTCAAAATATCACCTATACAGTATCTCTAGAGATCTCACTTCACCCCATATTTAGTTAGTAAACTCATTATTATTCTTTAAATCCCACCCCAAATGGCAAACCTTTGGTGAAAGTTTCCTGAGCCACTTCCAAGTACACAGGGATCTAGCATGCTACACTTTTAAACCATACTCTTAAATATTCGTGTCTACCACTAACTCTAAGCAGTTTAATATTCTTACCCCAAACAGTGTACTATTTACAGATAGTATATAGGGACTCTTTATAGTATATATTTTGATTTTGCAAAATCATTTCTTTTGGGGACAGAACCACCTCTTCAGTGAGAAGGTTCCACATTGGCTCAGATATATGAACTAAGCAAAAGATAATGTCTTCTTAGGAAGGTGACCACCCTCCATTTCCTCCATTCTCACCTTAATTTGATGGCAGGTGTGAAATAGCATCTCTGTTGGCTGTCTAACTATTTTGCCTCTAAGGATGCCATGTCCTATTACCACGTCATTCCTGATTATCCATTTGTTTGTTTATTCTCCTCCTGGATTGTAAGCCTCATGGTGGCAGAAGTGTTTGTTTTGTTTATTGATGCACCCCAAGTGCCTAGAATGATGCTTGAAATGTAGTAGATGATCAATAATAATTGAATAAGTTAGTGAATATTTAAATGCATCTTCACACTGTCATCTCATTCCCTCCCTTTGGCCTTTAAATATGTTTAATCTTTATCATCTTAGACAAATAAATTCCTGTTTCACAATATGCCTTACATTCTTCTATCCTATCACTTTTATACTATAGATAGCAATTTCTAAAAAGAAGTCATTAAGTTCATTGCTTTTACTCCCAGGGTTCTCATCCATTCCTCAATCATTTCCTATATATTAAGCACATCATTTCAACAAAATATTTTTTGAAAGATCACTAATGACCTCCATGAGGTTTGCTAGCTCAGCAGTATTTCACAATATTTGGGATGCCCTCTTCCCTGAGACATGCTCTCCTGGACTTCTCCACAGCAACAGATGCTCTCTTGGTCTCCCACAATGTCAACTTCCTTTGGTCACCCTTAGGTTCTTTATTTTTAGCCATTCACTATTTTTTAAAATATATTTTATTGATT
>NW_006376171.1:0-1172 GCF_000327345.1 Myotis davidii | reverse complement strand
TCTCTCATCATTGATATTTCTACCTCTCTCTTCTTTTTTCTTCCACTTTGAAATAAATAAAAAAAATTTTTTAAAGTTATCTAACTAAGAAGTCTTAAAGAACATCTTTGTGTAGTGTGAAAAAACACAAAGTTAGCAATCAGAAGATCTGGATCTTAATCCATACTTTACTTCTTTCCAGCAGAAGGGTCATGGACAATTGCCTTATCATCACTGAGCATTGTTTTTCTTATCTAAAGTAGAGATTATGGGCTGTTGTGAGTAATTATGTGTTAACTGTTATGTTCTACAAAAATGTAGTGTGACCATAAGTATTTCCCAAAAGTCTCATCACTGATCATGGGAAGAATCTGGCCTTGCTTCTCAACTCAAGTTGGACAGTAGTTGCTGAAGCTTTCCAACAGCGATGGTGTTCTCTTTCCCATAACATCAGCGATGACACAGGAAGAGTGTGCATGTCAGGCCACGGGGGCCGCCTCTAATAGACTGGCCACATTTGGAAACAGTCCTCTTCTGAGTAACCACAAAGAGGACTGAGACTCAAGGGCAGGACTTCCAAGTGGTTGGCCAGTACCCACAGCCTTTGGAACATTGTGGTTAGCCCTGACTCTCTTAGGAGCAAAAAGTCCCAGCTCCCAAGTTAGTTGCCTCCACAAAAGTGAACCAAAATGAGTCATGTGAGGATGGAGAAACCACCAGAGACAGCCTTCCATGTGAGGATCACTACAAGCGATTAAAGCTGGAGATGGGAGAACTCTAAGAACCTAGGCAGCCTATGTTTCCATTTCAGTGAGTCAATATTTGAGACACACAGCAGGGTGTGAGCATGTGTGTGTTTATGTTCACACATGAAGGAAAACCTTTGTGTACCCCTCTGCTTCCTCTTGGTTGGTTTGCCAGCTGCTGCTCAACAAGGTCCTTGTGGTTTGAAAACTGAAACGATATTATTATTATTAGAGTGAGAGCCTAATTCTTTTTAATACTACAAAATTGCCCTTTCAAAAATTTGGACCAATTCAATTTTCACTCAGGCAATCAGAGTATAAGAGGGTCTGTTTTCTTCACCAGTGCCAATACTAGGTAAGAGTATTATTATTTCCACTTTTACTTTTAGATTAATATGTGTGATGAATATTGCATGCAAATGGTACATAACACAATTAAAATCTCCT
>NW_006376170.1:0-1172 GCF_000327345.1 Myotis davidii | reverse complement strand
GGGCAGGATAGCGGAAATGAACGGGACATTGAGGCCCCAAAGACCAGCAGCAGGAGGTCATTGCCGGGCCCGGTGGAAGCTGTATTGTTGCTGAAGCCAGATGAGAATGCCTCTTCCAGACCCGGGTGTGTGCTATTGCTGCCTAACAAATCGCCCCGTGGCTTAGGGCTTACAACGCAGACACTGCTGTCCAGGCTCTGTGGGGCAGGCACCCCAGCAGCTCAGCTGGCTGGTCCTGGCTTAGAGTCTCCAGACACTGGCCAAGGCTGAGTATCTGGAGGCTTGACAGAGGTGGGCCCCGGTCCCCAGGGTGGGGCGTCGGTGGTGGTTGGCAGGAGGCCTGGGTGCCTTGCCGCGGGGCCTCTCCATAGGCGCCCCTGAGTGTCCCCACGGCATAGCAGGGGCTCCATCCAGAGCGATCGGCCCAGGAGAAAGCGAGGCAGACGCACAGTACCCTTTATGACCTAGCTGCCATCGCTGCCATGTTCTGCTGTTTGCCCAGGTCAGCCCTGAGATAGTGAGGACGGAGACCGGACGAGGTCACAGGAGTGCAGAACCCCCAGGGCTGTTCTGGAGGCTGACGCATGTGGGGAGTGAAAGAGAAACTCCTGACCGCTCCTGATGCCCCGTAACCTCTCCCACAGGCTCCGGTTCATTTCATGCAGCTGGGAGCCCTGGGCCAGAGGGCTGGGTGATGCCCAGCCTTCAGAGCACACGGAAGGACAGGGAATGGACTGGGGAGAGGGAGCAAACAGGAAACCCAGCACAGGGTCTCCAGCTTGATATTTGATGAATGAATGAATTTATGAATGGATGTAGACGCTTTGGGCATAACTCAGTGAAGAGCTCTGTGTGTTTGCCTGGGGGCAGGGTGTCCAGGTGGGTGTTGCTGTCTGACAGTGGAGCCATGGGGCCTTGTCCGAGCACTGGGGCCCTCCCGGAGGGGGTGCAGGAATACCCTGAATAGCATTCCCGACAGGTCAGAGTCCCTCAAACATTCTTCTCCAGGGCCCCCAGTCCCCACCCCCCTGCGGTGCCGACTCACCCCTGACTTGCCCCAGCCCCTCTCCTGCCTTCTTCCTTGGAGCTTCCAGTGTGGCTAGGACTCACCTGCAAGTACCTGAAGCCCACCCGGCTGCCTCAAGCTCGGGAGAGGATTTACCCTGACACTG
>NW_006376169.1:0-1172 GCF_000327345.1 Myotis davidii | reverse complement strand
GTATCTTTTCCACCACCCTTCTTGGTCTGCTGGGATGTGCCTGGCACCATATTAGAAGTCTTAGATCCTTATTTTCTCTGTTCTATTCCTCACAATAATCCTGTGGTTATCTCTCAAAAGAGCTCTTTGCCCAGAAGTTGGGGCTTGGGGCCCCTAACTCTGCAATCCTTGACCATGTCAGTGAGGCAGCTCTCACTCCTGCCTTCTTGCAGAGCACAGACATTTCCAGGCCCACTAGGCGCCAGACACCACTCAGCACGTGAGGTTGGCTATAAAACAGGTAGACACAATGTTTTGTTCTTAAAATGCTTATGATCTAGTAGGGAAGAACATACCAGCTAATGTTAGGCTATATGTACATTACCTAATTTATCCCTCATGGCAGTCGTACAGTGGGTATTACTGCTAATCCCCACTGTATTATTACAGTCGTACAGTGAGTATTATTACAGATATGAAAACAGGCCTTGAGAAGCTCAGCAACCAGCTCTCAAGTCACACATCTCAGGGATTCATTTCCTGTTGTTGTAACATACTACCACAAACATAGTGGTTTAAAACAACACAAATTCATTACCTCGCAGCTCTGGAGGTTGGTGTCTAAATGGGTTGGCAAGGCTGTATTCCTTCTGGGGGCTGTAAGGGAGAAACCATTCCTTGCCTTTCCAGTTTCTATAGGTCATATTCTTTGGTTCATGCCCCAGAACATCACTTTAATTTCTGCTTCCATCTTCACATCCACATCTTCTCTGCCTGCCTTCTTGCTTTTCTCTTATAAGGAACCTTGTGATGACATTGGCCCCCAGGGTATTCTCCCCAGCAAAATTTTTAATCACATCTGCAAAGAACCCTTTTGCCACTTAAGGTGACATATTCGCAGGTTCCAGGGATTAGGATGGAAATATCTTTAGGGGCTATGATTGTAAGCCAACCATAACCAGTGAGCAGAGAAGCCAGAATTTGGACTCAGGCATTCAGATCCCAGAGTCCTTGACCATCATGTTATGGGGTTTCCTTTGCTGGGATCCCCGTCTTACACCCTCCATCTTAGTCTGAAATCTCAGATTTCTGTTGCAGAGGGAGGGAGGGTATTTTTAAACCGACTAGAATATTCTCTTGTAAAAATGGGGAGAGAGTGGGGTGCAGCCACTTTGGAAAACAGTCTGGCAGTT
>NW_006376168.1:0-1173 GCF_000327345.1 Myotis davidii | reverse complement strand
CTATTCTTCCTCGACCAATGTTATTTGAGGTTTGACTACTTATTACTTACAAGGGCACCTTCAAGTTTAAAGATGGCAGCTGCACCATGTGTTTCTGAAGGAGCCATTTTTCTCCTCCAGCGTCTGCGGCGAAAGGTATCTGAACTACGGTGTTTCCAGTGAAATTTCCAGCCAATTAAAGAAGCATATTCCCAGCCCTCCTGGTCTTCAAATTCTTCCATGGCCTAAAACAGGAGTAAAAGTTTTAATGCTGATCATCATGATCATGACCATCGTCCTTATAATCAATAAATCTGTGTTGGAAATCATCTCTGTGCCAAGCACTGTGCTAGGAGCCAGGCACACAACAAACAACAAAACAGACGGGCTGTCTGCCCTTGCAGAGCTGATAGGCTATGGGGATATAGAGATAACCAGGCAGTTCCCATGGAATGAGATGTTACCAAGGTGGTGGCTGTACTATCAGGAGAGGCATCTTACTCAGACTTTGTGGGTGGGTGGGTAAAGCAAATGGATTCGTTCTCAAGTTGCTTTCTTTGTTCTCACTTCATTAGCTCATAAGAAAACACTGCTATTGTGATATAGTTAGAAACCATTATTATCTCCATTTTATATATGGAGGATAAATGATACCATCCTCCCCAGGGTTTAAATATCTTGTTTAAGCTAATAGTTGCCACAACTAATAATTAGATGAATATCAGGGTATATTACTCCTGTAATAATTAATAACTAACTATAGTACTTTTTATCTTAAAACTATTTACATATAATTGGTCTCAGTTTTCAATATTCGATTCAATTCCCTCAACAAATATGAGTGCCTAGATGTGAGAGGAACTGTGCCAAGAGCTGAGGAAGCAATGATGAGAAAGGCAGAAACATTTTAGTGGTGGGAATTTTATGTAAACATCTTAAAAGTCTGACTAGATTTAGTAAGTGTAGAATACTACTGCGTAACATTGGATTGTAGAAATAAGAACTCCATGTGGGTTAATATCATGTAGGAGCTATTTTTTCAACTTTGAATGAACAGAAAATCCAGGTCAAGCACAGTCTTGTAATTGGCCCTCTAGTCGTGTTAACAGTAGCACTGAAGTAGTTCATGTAGCTGGGAGTAAGGTAGATTAGGGAACATGATCAAAGTCTCTACAAGACCCTGGCAGGACGGGG
>NW_006376167.1:0-1173 GCF_000327345.1 Myotis davidii | reverse complement strand
TGGGCGTAGCAGAGTGACACCAGTTTGCATGTTCCTCTTTTAATAGTGTAGATCTATCACAATACCATACATATCATCATGATTGGGGCAGCTGAGAAACAAACATTTTTAGGGTTAAGAATTCTTAGAACTTGCTCCCGGATCTGTTTTGTCCTGACCCCATAGATAATAGGGTTGAGTGCTGGTGGAACAACCATATATAAATTGGCCAGCAATATGTGAACATAGCCAGGGATGCTATGACCAAAGCGGTGGGTCAGAAATGAGAAAAAGGCTGGGATGTAGAAGATGAGCATGACACAGACATGGGAGCCACAGGTGTTGAGAGCCTTGAATCGGGCATTCCATGATGGTAAACGAAACACTGTGCAGAGTATCTTCACGTAGGAGAAACCAATTATTATCAGGTCAATGAATCCCACAGAAAAGGCAGCCATCCCAAACAAATTGTTGGCCCTGGTACTGGCACAGGAAAGACGGGCAATGCCCATGTGCTCACAGTAAGTGTGGGGAATGATCCTGGCACCACAAAATGACAACAGCAAGATAAGAAACACAAAGGGGATAACAAAGATTAAAGATCTCACTATCATGGCTATACCTAGAATGGCCACTACCTTGTCTGTGAGTATCATGGTATATCTAAGAGGATTGCATATAGCAACATAGCGGTCTATGGCCATTACTGTCAGTACCCCAGACTCCACACCAGTGCACAGATGAATCATAAACATCTGTGCAAGACAGGCACCAAAAAGAATTTCCCTTAAATTGAACCAGAAGATGCCCAGCATCTTGGGGATAGTGGCAGTGGACAGGCTTAGGTCAGTGCAGGCCAACATTGCCAAGAAATAAAACATGGGCTGATGGAGAGTAGGCTCAGCCTGAATTATAAACAGGATTGTAATGTTCCCCAGGAGGGCAATCAGATAGACAGCACAAAAGGGAAAACCAATCCAGATATGAAGGTTTTCCAGGCCTGGAATCCCCAAAAGGAGAAAGGAGAAAGGATGGAATTGGGTGGTGTTCTGATGGGCCATCTTTATGGCTGCTGGTCAGTTGTTTCACTCAACTCAAGACTCCAATCCCATTCATGTCAGTTTTTCAGGTCACGGAAATACACGGCATCAATTCTCTGACTTAATACAGCAGAAGACCCTGGAGTGAAAAATG
>NW_006376166.1:0-1172 GCF_000327345.1 Myotis davidii | reverse complement strand
AAAAATATATTATAAAATAAAATGACAGTTGAGGACCTCAGTAATATAAAGATGAATATAGATAAAGCTAGGCTGGCTTCATTATTCTATATTTATTATTATTGCATTCTTTTTTTTCCCCTTCTGATTTTGAGAGAAATTTAATTAAAACATTTCTGGGCACAAAGCCTCCTTTGCATCCCCGAGAAACCAGCTTACTTACCTGTGATACCGGACACTAAACAGGTCCGGGGCTGCCTGGCACTACTTGAGTCAAACTAAGCAGAGACAGACGGGGTTGAATCATATATGAGCCTTTGTTACCATAACGCCAGCTGCATGGGGGAGCAGCAGGTCGCCCTGGAAATTCTGCTCTCGCCCACCGGGCCAGCTGGCTGCTTATAGGCGAGGGAGAAAGCTGCGTGCAGCTGCGGGCTGGCCAGTAGCCGGGGAAAGAGGAGGGAGGGCCCACAGTCTGGCTTTCAGGTGCTCGAAAACCGATAACAAGGCGCCTAATCTTCCATGATGTTGGAACACTCAGCCCCGCCCGGTCCTGGGGCTGCAGAACCGTCAACATTCCTGAGGCCGGCTCCGGGAACGGAACGGGGTCAGGGTCCAGGCACCGCAACCAGTCAAAGCATGTCCTGTCCTGGTCTGCTTTTAAATGCGTTTCTTTTTATAGCCGTTTTCCTTCTTGCGACACATCCCCCAGGCTCCCAGGGTCTGTAAGGAAACCTCTTATCCACAGTCAGCAAGGTGAATAATCATTAAACCACTGTGGTCCCATTCTTATCGCATGCCCGTGCCCCCTATGACCTGCTTCCCTGACCTGCTGAAGACCCCGGCCTCCCGGGCTCTCCCCCTCCCCCTCCCCTTTGCCTCACTTTTCCATCCAGACCTCAGCAGGGAGGGGAAGGCAGGTAAGTATATTCAAAAATAAAAGATAATTCTCTGACAGGAGTTATGCCCCTCCCCTAGTGTGTGAAAGCCACTGAGATGTTTTTTTTAAAATATGCCTTCTTATCTTTCTCTCTCAATAGGAAAAACAAGTAGGAAGCCACCCTTTAACAGCAGGGGCTGGGCCCTCAGGTTACTAAGGTGCTGAATGAATATGTCCACTGAATGGATTTTTGTGCAGCCTTCGAAATAGTGCTTACGTGAAAGGGTCTTGTACGAATTTTTCTTTTTAAATA
>NW_006376165.1:0-1172 GCF_000327345.1 Myotis davidii | reverse complement strand
CTGGTTCATAGGTCGGTGCTCAAGCACTGAGCCTCACCGGCTGGGCAGCTGCCATTTACTGGGCACCTACCCTGTGTCGGGTCTGTTACCTGCCCTTGCCCATTTGTGCCACATCCAAGGAGGTGAGTGCTCCTCCCATCACAGGCCTGTGGGGCCCCACAGCTCTTGCTGTTGCCCCGGCCTGCGTTCCCTCCACAAAGTCAGCTTGAGATTCGCACACAATGCTCACCGCTCATTGTGTCCCTGGGGAGGCGGAGGGAGCCATTGTACTCAGGTCAGTTCTAGCTCAGAACCCAGCTGACAACAGGAAGCAAAGTGGGGCAGACTCACAGCCACTCAGCTCACCAGCCTGGTTCCCCGACCCCCTTAACCTATTTTCCCTTTCCATTTAGGGAACGTGTCCCGCAGAGTCAAGAACACGGAAAGGTCAGTGTGGGAGCTGTTCCTCATCTAATTGCAGTCCCTCCCTTCCTAAATGCTTCCCTGCGACTCCCTCTGTGGCAGCATCTGCTCACTTTTCTGCGGCAGGAAGCAAGGCCAGGTCGCGCTGTCCCATCGTGTTTCCGGGGCCTGGGCTTTGGAGAGGACAGTGGCAGAGGAGGCGCATCCGTGAGCACATCCCGAGCCGCCGGGCTGGGGCTTCTCCTGCGAGCCAAGACCCCCTGCGGCCATGCTGGCCCCTGCGCCCTCTGGCTGTCCCCGGCCATCCTTTTCCTCTGATTCAGTGTGGAGTGGGCAGTTGAACAGCTGCCTCCCACTTTCAGAAATGCCAGCTCCCTGAAGCTGACAAACAGGCAGATTGACAGCCGGGCTCCCCGCTCCTCTTGGACAGCAGGAGGGTTCCTCCTGGATGTTTCTCCCGAAGATGCTCTTTAAGTGGCATTTATTCGAGCACAAGCAGGAGCTAAGAAAAGTCACTTGGCACCTCTCGTGTTCGAAATTCAAGGAAACCTGTGGGGGAATTGACTTTAATAACTGTCTCCGTTAATTAGACAAGGACTCGCCCCGAAAGAAGTAATTACTGGGAGACAGGCAGCTTTTTTTGCTTGGGCGCTGGCGGCCTCTCGAACGGGTCTAGAAGCTGTGAGGTGCCATCCTCTTTGGAGACTTGGTGGCTGTGAGTTCTGCCCAGGCTTCCAGCCCCTTTGGCAGGACTCTGGTCACCCTGGGAG
>NW_006376164.1:0-1172 GCF_000327345.1 Myotis davidii | reverse complement strand
CCAATGTGTTTATGAGTTATACATTAAAAACACTACTATATCTGTATATTTATGCATATCTAGGTGGTTAAAATTTAGCATTACAACTGGTTAGCAAACCCAAGTGATAACATTATGCATTAGATGTGCCTTATTACTTCATTAATAGCATATCAAAATTGTCAAATACCTTGAAATCCAGTAATTGTAACTGACAAGCTTTAACATGACTTGTCTCCATTGGGAAGGATTGAAGAGAGAGAGCGAGAGAAAGAAAAAGAAAGAAAGAGAGAGAGAGGAGGGAATTTACTTTTGATTTTCTCCTCTAAGTGCATATTCCTGTATGGTAAGCTCTAGTTTCTTCTGCAAACATTTTTAATGAGATGCTGTTTTTACAGTACTCAGGCTAAGTGGCTACTGAAGTTTCTATGTGCTTAAACCCTATCATCTTCCAAATTCAGAATTCCAGTGCTATTCTGGAAAGAACTACAAAAATTAACTGGCAGGAAGAAAAATGACCAACCTAGCAGAGCTTATCTTGCTCTAAAGTTTCATTCTTCTTAACTCACTATTCCAGGAAATTATTTCACTTGAAAGCCTAAGCAGAGTTCACAAAGAAAAATTATTTCTCCCCTTCTCTCCAATTCTAATTCTACCACTTAGAAAAGCAAATATTATTGCTTAATTCCCAGTAGTTTCCTCTCAAAAATTTCTCAACATTTGGGAATAAGAGGAAATTAGGATGACAGTGAATTTCATGGACACAGAACGCATTCATTAAGAGGATGAGGTATCAAGAATCCCCGTTCTTTGTGTCCACTTTATCTGTATTTGGGGATAGCATGGAGGAGGAGAGCGAGGAAGCATATGTTTTTCTCTTTAAAATTAATTCCCAGTTAGCCATTTACTAGTGGATTATTTTTAAGCCCAGTAGACATTGTAATTGCATTTTTTTCTTTTCGGGGATTGTAGTCGATACTAAAGCGTATAGACAATGGTAGGCGTGTGTTGAATAACCTGGTTTTCTAGACAGACCCACTTGTCCGAGATCAAACGGCTACAGCACATTTAGGGTTACTGTCTCCTTCCCTTCCTCCTTATTCTCAGCCGCAGTGGAGCTTTTTCCAACGTTGCCATGGTAACACTATATCTGGCTGCTAGCTCTGTCGTAAGTTATTGAACTGAGACTGGCT
>NW_006376163.1:0-1172 GCF_000327345.1 Myotis davidii | reverse complement strand
AATTTCCTGCAACCACTGGGCATAGAATGCTAAATCTCCAGATCAGGATGTAGTTATAAGGGTGGTATAGTTGCAAATGAGACAGAATGCCAATATTTGATAGGTCTTCTATGTCCAAGCCAGGAATCATACAGGGCTATAGAAATGGTTGACACTGAAAAATCTTGAAACTCTGATTTTTCTAAATCCTCTGGGTGGCATAATCAGCGCCTTCCAGTTGACAAGGGAGAGCAGCCTCCCTTTGCTTGGAGACTTCCCTTGAAGCAGGTGGCTTGCAGGATTAAGCTTGTGAACATGAAGATCTGCCCTTGCTGTCCTGTCCCTCTTCAACATAAGTCTGATAGCCAGTGTTAGATCTTAACACAGCACAGGCAGGAAAATATAGTTCCTGCTCCAGGAGGGAATTACTTACATGCTCAAGACACTGTAGCTTCTGGCTAGTATGTGGCAGCCAGAATCAAAACAGGGAAAGGAGTGATTCTTGAGGGCCCTGGGGCAGGAGGCATGAGAAATAAGGCTGGATGGGGAGAATATATCGCCTTAGAGAAACCCATCCATGAGTGGAGAGTCAATATTCAGGCAAAACCACCAAATAGTCTGTTGGAGTGGCTACTTAAAGCTTAGACCTGATCATATCTACCCTGAGAAGTAATATCAGAGGATCAAAGGGTATTTCCATTTTTCCCATTAATCATCAGTTGATGAATTAAAACACTAACTCCTAGAGGACATTTCTTGGGCAAAGAGGTTCTGACTGCATTTTCTCTTCGAAGAGGACAGAGGGACATTTTCAGGAGGCAATGACGTACAGAATGTTTGCAGGGAAGCACTGCTATTGGGGATGATGGCTTCTGGACCCAGCTCAGCTCCTGTCCATCCCCTGTTCATTGTCCCTTTGGGAGCTCTCGTGAGCGGTCCCAGGTGCAGGAGGCCATCATAGACACAGACATCCCAAATACCACAGCATCTCCGTGGGGTACAGGGAATTACTGCTAAGGACTAGACAAATCCATGGACTAGACACATTCTCACTGGAGGAACACAGAACCTTAGATCCACAGCTTAGCACTCAGATACAAATTTATGTATCTGATTTATGTTGAGATGAAGCAGGCAGGGAAAATTTGTTTTCCCTGGACATCCCTAATGAAAACAAATACACAAATAAATTA
>NW_006376162.1:0-1172 GCF_000327345.1 Myotis davidii | reverse complement strand
AATTTGCTAGAATGGCTCACAGAACTCAAGAAAGTGCTTTATATACTCATATTCGTTATTATAAATGATACAACTCAGGAACATCCAAAATGATGCACAGAGCAAGGTAGGGGGGTAAGGGATGGTGGTGTGTGGAGCCTCCTTGCTCTTTCTAGACATGCCATCCTCCTAGTACCTCAATGTCTTCAACTTAGAAGCTCTCTGAACCCTGCCTTTTAGGGATTTTTATGGAGGTTTAATGATAGAAGCACCGTTGGCATTGGTGATTAACAGTCTCCAGCCACCCCAAGACTAGGGAATAGAGAGGAAAGCCCCAAACCTCCAGTCAAGCCTGGGTATTTCTGGCAACCAGCCCACATCCTGAAGCCATCTAGAGTCTCCCAGCAACCAGTTATCTCATTAGCATAAACCCAGGCTTGGCTGAAAGGGGCTTACTATGCATAACAAAAGACACTCCTTTTACTCCCATAAATCAGGAAATTCCAGGGGTCACAGAAGCTCTTGTGCCAGAAATAAAAACAAAGATCAAGCATATACACTTTTTATTATATCACAATATCACACACCATATGTTAAAAATTGGGCTGGGTGCTGTGTCTTTTGGGAATTTGTAATTATTTCCTTAATGGCTGATCACCTAATGTAATAATAGTCACATATATTAATAAAGGCAACATTATCTGTGAAAAATGCTAAAACTGAACTCTTGATTCCCTCTTCTAAAGATCTCCCTGCCCATAAATGCCATTATCATTTTGCTCCATTGCTCAACCAAAATACTTGAAGTCATCTTGACCCTTCTTTTTAACTCTCTCTTTCACTCTTTGTATTCATCTATCAACAAATCCTTTATGTTCTATCTTCAAAATATATTCCAAACCTGCCCACTGTCCAAACTGCACTACTATCACTCCCAAGCCACCATTATTTCTCCCCTGATCTATTGAAACAATCTTATAACTGATCTTCCTACTTTCATACTTGCTATTAAAGTCTATTCTCAGTAGACCAGCAGAGGGATTCTGTTAAAAGAAAAGTCAGATGATTTAATTCCTTGATTAAACCCTCCAGTGACTTTTCTAATTATGTAGAATAAACTCAAAATTCTGACCATGCTCTACAAGGTCCATCTCAATCTGTCCCTGGGCCTCGCTCTGACTTTACATGCCCTC
>NW_006376161.1:0-1171 GCF_000327345.1 Myotis davidii | reverse complement strand
TACCCTTTTATTATATAGGATGAGACCCTCAAATGTGTTATTGGTTCCTTTATAACTCACCTCCAGCACCCATCTGCTCCAACCTAGGAATACGCTTTCTTTTCTGAAATTCTATCAGGAAGAAAAAGCCTTACCTTTGAAAAGTTCTACTACCTTATTCAGCCTCAATGTGAATAAAACACAAATCAGAAGATGAGGATGTTAGAATTAAACATGTATGTTGGTTCATCATGGTTTAAAACAATGGACACATCCTGAATCTCCTGATGTGTATCATTTTGACTAAAAGAATAGACCATCCACCACATTGATTTGTTTGTGTCCTTATTTCAAATTCAGTTTACAACAAGAATGGGGAAAGAATGAAACAAATATCAATAGCAATAAACTCAACAATTTCCCCAAACAGTTAAATGGGAAAAGCAACTTAAAATAGATTGAAAAGTGACAGCAAAGAATTTCAATGTACTAGTGCCTCCTAATCTCTCTGTTTTCAAAGATGTCCCTTCCAACTTCTTGCAACTAAATCAAAGATAATCACTCAGGGATTTATAAACACTAATGAACAAGATAGTTTCCATTTTCAGGGGAGATTTTGATTTTTCAGATAGATAGGTAGAAAGACAGAAATATAAGTAATGGAGGGAAAATAATCTATATAGTTACATTTCCTTCCTGCCACTCAATCACTCACTTGTGACTCAACATGGGTAAGTCAGAAGTTTCTTCAGCAGTAAATGAATTCCTAATTGCTCATCCCACTTCAGGATTTCTATAAGTCTTAAATGATATTCTGTATATAAGCAATTTGGATCACTTGAACTTGTTGTTTTCCATTGTTACCTTTAGAAATTGTGTAAATCCAATTTATGTAATAGCACTCAGACCATGGTAAAAATAATAACAAAATACTTTAATGTAAGAGAAGTTTTGGATTAGGAGAAAATAAATACGATGTTACCTTCAGTTCCTCATCTGGAAGATTTTCTTCTGTGAAATGATTTTTAAAGTAGCGTGCCTCGGTGATTTATTCACCTCCAGTCTAAACATTCAGGTGGAGAGCAGAACCATGCGCAGTATCCCATTGAGCCACTGGGAGACAATCACTGAATGATAAGATAATGGTTTTTAAATATTTTTTCACTTCTTTCTTTCTTTCTTTCTTTCTTTC
>NW_006376160.1:0-1172 GCF_000327345.1 Myotis davidii | reverse complement strand
TTTGGAGGGGGGAGTGGGAGTTTTGATAAATGTGGAGGTTGTTAGAAAAATAGCAGTGGAAAGAAATTAGGGTACTTATGCAGATGTCAGTTCTAGATAAGAAGGAAGAAAAGTGCAGACAGGAATTGATAGACTAGGAGAATATAGAGAAAATCCAAGAATTGGAAAACTGTATGATGTAGTAACAAAAAAAGTTTGAGGTACTGGAAGTGTAAGAGGTTTTAGTTAGAACGTGACATTAAAATTTATTGTGGTGGAGCTATTCTATTACTTGACAAATTCTAAGATAGGAGCATTGGAATGAGTAAGGGATAAAAAGGATAAATCTGAAGGTAACTGGAGATACCTAGATACATAAGTTTTGGAATTATTAGGCAGCTGGTTAGGTCTTCTTAATGAATATTTAAATCCCATAGACTTGTGGTAAGATTGAGAATCGAAAAGAAGACTAAAGACTTCTGAGGACTTCAGTGAATCAGTCAGTGACTATGAGGTCATCAGATGACAGGGGGGAAAAAGGAGAGGTATATATTGACATAGCCAGAAGTCAGAAGTTGTAAAGACATTTAAACTTTTCAATAAAAGTAGAAGAACAATATTCAATAAAAAGTAGCCAGTGACCAGAAATATTGCAACCTATGAAAAAGGGTAAGTACTTATCACTAGAAAGGACTTCAGGGGGAAGCAGTGTGTTCAAGGATGCACCAGGTTTTCGTGAAGAGAAGATGCAGATTGAGTGTTTTATTGAAGTAAAAGGGGTAGGAATGATGAGTAGTAAGGGTGTAGCTTTGCAATAGAGCTTTTACTTTGCTATTGCTGTCACCACATTTTCAGGGTGGTTCTTTCAGCAAACGCATACTATTTCTACTTCAATACCACATCTTACATAAATTTTTAAATATTTATACAATGTAATTGACCTTGTAATGTAGTCATTATTAGCAATTTTTGTTAGCTTGCGTTTTTGTCGTGACTCATTATGCTATCCTGTTATCACACAGAAAGTCTAATTCAGAGATGCCCATATAAGTTCATTATTACTGATGAATCACTTTTGTTATGGAGAAAATAGCAATTTATGATTATATAGATTGAAAAGGTCAATTAGCATTTATTTAGTTTTATAGCCCACACATGAATGAAACCATATGGTTCTTAGCTTTTTCTGACTG
>NW_006376159.1:0-1171 GCF_000327345.1 Myotis davidii | reverse complement strand
TCGTCTTATACGCCGGCAAATACGGTATCTAGGATTCTTAACTTCTCCTCCAAATCTCAGTATAGCGAGCAGTTTTTTACATTTTTTTCCCCATAAAACTTTGATCAGAGTAGCAACAAGTAGCCATATTTGAGTCTTTTCTCTTTTTCACTTATGCCATCCCCTCTCTCTGGATGACTAAGAACTACAAGCCTGAGAAATAAAGTAGAGGGAATGGCCTGGATACTCTCAAAACTGAATAATTAGTCCTGAATAGAAGGATCAGAGCATACAAAGTATATTTGAACTTGCCTTATAAATTTTAAAATCGGAGAGGGGGATAGAAGGTAAGTTATATAAGTTAGTAAAAAAAAATTACTGGGTTTGTTACAATTTATCTAATTCAAGTATTTCATTTTTCCAGCTGTTTCACTTTTAAAAAGAAAGTATCTTCAGCCAACAATGTGTCTGTGACTTGTGTGTCAGTAGCAAAGACACCTGTGCTAAGTGATAAAGATGTTAATGTTAGTGAGGACTTTTCCTTCAGTGAAACCTTACCTCATACCGTGAATCCGCAAACAAGGATCAGTGACTTTAAAAGTGCTGCTGCAGGACAGCAAACCAAGAGAATTGGTTCAAAACCATTATTGCCAGATTCGTTGCAGATTCCGAGGGAAGTTTCGCTCGCTACGCAGAGCACTCCAGGTATAAAGGAATTCCGTGATGCCACTTTCAAGAAATTAGAATATAGTTCTTCATCAGATTGGGATGATATGGATGACTTTGATACTTCCGGAAATTCAAAAGCATTTGTTACACCACTCAAAAATCACTCTGTAAGAGTAAGCACTGCTCAGAAAAAGTCTAAGAGAAACTTTTTTAAAGCGCAGCTTCCAAAGGAAGATACAGTAAAGGTTGACTTGACGACTCCCTCCTCTGAATGCAAGCAAGTAGATTTGACTAAGGAGCAGAAGGCGGACTCCGAATGGCTAAGTAGCTTAAGTAGCGGTGTGATTTGTATTGATGATGGCCCCAGTTCCGAAGAGCTTACCAATGAAGACACTCAGAATAGCCACTCTTCAAAAACTCATTTGGGAGAGGAAAGAGGTAAAAATTACTTTATTTTCATTTCAGTATATCGATGGTATTCATTCAGTCAAAGCTAGGTTTTGGAACAGTAGCAAATATGATA
>NW_006376158.1:0-1172 GCF_000327345.1 Myotis davidii | reverse complement strand
GATTTTTGTCCCCATATAACATTTCTTTGAAAGTAAATTTTAGTAGGTTAAATACATGACTCAGCTTTTGGAGTGGGGATTAAACCCCCAATCCAGGCTCTCTTCACAGTATCATAGATCCTCTCTACTTTTCACTGTCTATCTCCATGAAACTTCCACAGTCACTAAGGACTCTTATGATCCACTCATAGTTTTCCTCTTAATTGCCAATAACGTGGGGCATGCTCATGTCCACCTTGATCATACATCTTAGTACAACTCTAACCTCTGCCCTGATCATCTTTTTGTGTGTGTCAGAAACCCACTCTTAGGGGCTTACCCCACCCAGTTTCTCAAAATGTGTCCTAGAGACCTTTGATGATCACAAACGATGTCAGCAAACACCTGGCAGTTTAAAGCAAAAAATAATAAAACCTTTTTGTTTACTTTTATTTCACAAATCTTATTCATTTAGTCCATAAATATTCCTTATGCATAAACTAATTTCCAGTCACTATTATAGGCAATGAAGATACAGCAATGAACACGACAGACAAGTTCCTGTTCTCATAAGACTCATGAGTTTGAGTAGAAAAAGAAGTAGAAAAACTTTTAACAGAAAGAAGTAAGACATTATCACACAGTCACTTGTAACCAATATCCATTCAACAAATATTTCTTGAGTTTCTGCTTTCTTTTAGTCACTGTTGTACGCAGAGGAAATCAAGCAATAATCCTAAAATGATAAAGCCAGAGAAATGTTACCCCAGGGAAAGAAAATGGTATGAAGCTTATCATTTGATTTTAGCCATGGTTGGTCCATGACCTTGGCTTCAATATATTGAATGAACTTATTCCATATCATTGCCAAGATGTCTGGGATTGAAACATACAAGTGTTCATATAATCATCTGTTCTTTTTTGTGTGTATTATGGTGTTTGCTCTTGTGTTCAACTGAGAACTCCTTGGAAGCATGAATTTCATTGGCCATAAAGTTGGATAAGCCTAGAGTTTCTTATCTACTGAAAAGGTGGTTTTTGTTCATTTGTTTTCTCCAGAATTATCAATGCCTTTATTCTCTTGGCGATATCTTTTTGGTAGTGGTGGTGATGGTGAGTGAGAAATCTATCTACATGTATAAAAGTTTAAGTGATTGTTATGACCGGTCAACCAAATGACCGGTTGACCAGTT
>NW_006376157.1:0-1172 GCF_000327345.1 Myotis davidii | reverse complement strand
ATACACACTCTATGTTTCCTTTCTCCATCAACAAAACCTGAGTTCTAATCTGTTATTTCTTTCCTCAGCTTTTATGGTTGTTTTGTCTCTAGTGTTCTATGTTCATGATCTCCTTTCTACATATCCCTATCCCATAATCTCTTTCACAATATGTAGGAGGGTTCTGAGCAGAGTGAAATACGTAGGTAACTGGCCCATCATCTTCTCTCTGGAGTCCGGAGACACAGAGAATTGAGCGAATGAATCAAATGAAACCTTCCCAAAGACCTGCCTATCAGCTGGCTGGTTGTTCCTAAAGGGCTAGGGCTCTTAGCTTTCATAGTCTGGGTGTAAAGAGCAAAACACCACAGCATAAGTCCTTCCAAAGTCTACCCAAGAACTACGGCCATTGTACTCCCGTGGGTTATGGTCATGAATAGGCTTTCCATATCCACATTCATTCATATTGCATTGAAAGTAAAGTTTGAGATTTCTAGATCAAATCAGAATATTATACATTTTGGGATAAAGAGATGACAGCCAAATGGTCAGGCCTACATGTACAAAAGGAGGGGTTCTATCACTACCGAAGAGTAAATCGGAGGTTATATATCAGAGTGTGTGTGTATAAATGTAGTCCCATTCCCGTGCCAAGAGAAGGAGAAAAAAGCTTTGCTCCCTACTATAAACAAATTATCTTAGCGGTATTCTCTGTCTTTGTGTTCTTATACTTTGGAATGAAATTAAATGTCTCCAGAGGAAAGATAAGATGAGAATCTCTGAGTTACTGCCTTTGAAAAAGTCTCCATCGCCCGGAGACTCATCCTTCTTTGAAATGCATACACATATATCAGGACAGGTAAATCTCTTCAGGTAGCTTCTTCCTATTTCATCATTCTTTAACTTCCAAGGATCCTGTAGCTCAATTAGCAAGGTTTTTTCTTGTGTGTTTGTTTGTTTTTGTTCAGAAAACTCAAACAATGCAGAAACATAAACATGTATTCTCCACAGCCCCACAATGAAGCTTTCTCCATCACCAGTTCCTACCCTGGAATGCTGTCCAAGCCTTAGCCCTGCTTGATCTCTGTATCCCAGCGTGAGCTGTATGACTGTTTTGCTGCTCCTAGGACATCCATACATTTCTCTATTCTTGCCTTAGGCTAGATCAAGGGTCCTCAAACTTTTTAAACAGG
>NW_006376156.1:0-1172 GCF_000327345.1 Myotis davidii | reverse complement strand
ACGCTCTCTCCGCTGAGCCAAACCGGTCAGGGCGACCTTCTCACTTCTTAACTCATCTAGATTTTACCAGTTACAGGGGTCCTTGGGCAATGGCATATTGTGTTGTATTATTAGTTAACAATTCACATCTGTTCTTTAGAAACCTCAGGAGTTTACTTCTTTAAGAAAATGACAGCACTCTGCAATGGTTAAGAGCACAGACTCAAAACATAGAGAAGATAGATATATAAGAAGTTATACTTGAATATTAACTAATTATTCAACAGAGATATGTGTATAAATAATATACTGCAGACTCATTCTAGTAATTGTGGCCAAGCTGCCTCGTACTTCTAGAAATAGATCTCCTTGGCTAATATCTAAGCTCTATGAGGTTCGTAATTCTTTGCTTATTCTCCTCTGTAGTATTTCAGCGTATTTTTTTAAATATACTATTATCCTCTTAAATCTTGAAACTTTCATTCAGTTACTTAACATTTATTGGATGTCAGATTTTGTGCTGGGTGATGGGAATACAAAGCTCAGTAAGATGTGGATCCTGTCCTCAGGGAATTGGCAGTCTAGTATGAGGTCAACAAGAAGCTACCCACCACAGTTAGCCCACCATCTGTTTGTTATAAATGAAGTTTTATTAACACAGCCATGATTGTTCATTTACATATTGACTATGGCTGCGTTGGTGTTACTACATCAAAACGGAGTAGTTGCAACAGAGACCACATGGGCCATAAAGTCTAAAACATTACTCTCTGGGCTTTACAGAAAAAGTTTGCAGGCTCCTGATTTAGTGGAATGTCCTGAAGTACCTCTTTTTTGAGGACAATATTGTTTTTATACCACTGATTCTGAGATTGGTGGTCATCTAGAACTTCTACAGACCTCTGCAACTTCAGAAACATGGGTGAGATGGACAGTTGATTACTGTCCAAGCCTCTCAGGTATGACTGCGCCTGGTCATCTCAGAGAAGTTCATAGAGAACTGCTTATCATTCTTGGTTCTTCTTAGAGTTTGTAATAGTTGTTACCTAGGCACTCAATCTAATGCAGTTCCTAAGCAGTTAGGATGCCAGCAATTAAGACCAGAAAAAAACAGGGCAAACCACCATGAACTAGGAATTGTGGTCTTGGAGCATCCCCCTTCAACCTGGAACTCTTGTAAAAGCAGACTATAG
>NW_006376155.1:0-1171 GCF_000327345.1 Myotis davidii | reverse complement strand
GTTGTGGGAGGTGTCGAGTATAGGCGTTTATCTACGCCGCCATCTTCAAACCTCCTGCTCTTTATTTTTTACTAGATGTTGTGCAAACCACTCATTAGTGCTTTCTGATTTTAGTTCAAACTGATTTACCTACCTATTCGCCACTCCAGTTAGTTAATGCTTAACCCTAGTATGTTCAGTTTAAATGTTTAGCTTTCCCATTATTTCTATGTTTTTATAGGGTCCTAGCATAATGTAGAGAATACCAAGACTCCTATTAATCCAGTGGGTAATAAGGAAGTGAGTGATGTGATGTCTCAAGCCTGTCTTACATTTTGAATCAAGCCTCACAATGACTATCAGAAGAGGTTTCAGATGTTTGCATTTTTGGTCTTCTTTTGGATATTTAGTGTATATTGTGCATAGCTCTGCCTATTTAAATATACAATATTTAATCAGGTATTTAAATATTCAAATTAGAGACAGTTCTGGAAAGATGATAAATAAGAGTAGGTTTGCCTTATTTCTCCATCTGAAATCTACAGAAATAAACAGAAAGAAACAAATATAGAAGGAAAAAAGTATCTATAATGAAACTAGGAGACAGCTAAATTCACATCACAGATTAAAGAATATCTTTTAGATTCAACATCATTTGAACCAAATTGAAGAGGGATGCTCAGAGCAGACTCCTATATCCTCTGATATTGGGAAAGAGACAGATTTCAAAGTGTAAATTAGTTGATTAAAAAGAGCCCCACTCATAACCTTTAACTTGATATAATAAGGAATTGATCTGTGGCTAGATCAAGGAGAAATAGGGAGGGCCTTGACTGGTGCACATTTCTATTCCAAAAAAATGGCAAGGGAGATCGTGCTGAAAGGGGCCATTTGCCTATTCAATCTTTATTGCTTATGACCTGCTCCAAGACTAGGATAACTTAAAGAATGGTCAGGGTCCAAAAGGGAGTACCCTCACAGGCCAATAGGTTTATACAACAGTGGACTTCTCAGTTTTGTAGGAAAAAATTTATATTAAGCCCAGGTTTCTATGGAGAAGCCAAGAATACCCCAACAACAACAACAACAAAAACCCCAAACCACAAAACTCTAAGAGAGGAAAATAGAGGTTGTGGCATAGATATTTTACAGCAAGTGGTTTTGACAATAAAATGATCAAAAAATGGCCGAA
>NW_006376154.1:0-1172 GCF_000327345.1 Myotis davidii | reverse complement strand
TTTATCATTAAGAAACTACAATACATACCTTGACCAAGAAATCAGTCTGTACAAATTTCAGTCTCGAGAGAACTGAGGTGGGAGTGGGTAGTAGCTGACATCCTTGTAAACGACTAATATCAGGCATATCAACTATAAATAAATTGCACTAAGATAAGTTTAGAAGAAGATTTTTACTGTATCTTTAAGCCAACTTAATTATAATGAAAATAAATTGAAAAGTGTGACATTTGTGTACAATTTTAAAGTACATGTAAGGCTTTTTTCATACCTGGCTTCCTATATGAAATTTAACAGCGATGAACAACTTGATTATAACAACCTACCAAAAGCAGTATGAGAAACAGGCACCTTGGTGCTAAATTAAAAAGAGAAATTATTTAATGTGTATCTGTACTTCTCCCTACTCAGACAGATCGCGGTGGAATGTGGCTGGATGTGCAATTCTGTGTCTTGTTTACACTGGAAGTGTTTTCTCAGGCTGAATGCTTTTTTACTGATAAGCCCGGGAAAGGGCTGGCATTGTTAACTATTGCAGCTCAGATCTGCACAGGAAAACATGGTTTGGAATCTCATTTAAGCATGATTAGTGTCAAACCAGCAGAAACATGAAACAAATGCCTCAAGTACAGATTAAACAGGGAGGGGAAGATGGAGTTATTAGACTTGATGGTTTGCTCTGAACAACCCATGGCATCTTTGCCACCTCTGAATCGAGAGTGGAATTCAAGATTTTCTTTGGGTTTATTGTAAAAATAAAGCCAGGCATTCTTGGCCATGGTGGTTATTCAAAAATGTGAGCGCTAAGAAAATAGCATTTTGCCATCACGTTGTGTTGCAACAAATTTGGAAGTCTTGGTGGTCAAGTTCTGAGGTCATGTTCCCTCCGTCTCTTAAAAGATAAAAACACCCTGCAGCAAGGCGGGACTCAGTGCTGGCGTGCTTCCTCTGTTGTGTGTGTCCGCCGCAAGTGGTAGCTGTGCGCTGGAAGGGCCTGTCTCTTATTTACTGAATTAAAATACCCTCTTTGGTAAAAGGCTTTAGACAGAGAGTTGCAAGACTGCAAGGGCTGCATTGTTCATCGCAATAGGATGAGTTCCCAGGCTGCGCTTCATGTAAATAGATCTCACACCTCACCACTGAAAGGAGACACCCGAGGAACATCGGAAATG
>NW_006376153.1:0-1171 GCF_000327345.1 Myotis davidii | reverse complement strand
CATCATTAATGTTTCTATCTCTCTCTCCCTATCTGTCTGAAAAATATTAAAACAAAAAGCAAAGAAACAAAAGGAGCTACTGTGTAGCTCTTCCAGAGAAATTCCTTAACAGGAAAACAGACCCTAAGCTTTCCTGTGCCTGTTGCTTGATCCTGCACCATCCTCCTGCCTGAAGCACGACCAACACGAGCTCCACCTCCGGCAGGTGCCTGAGAGCAGGTGTAGACAGTGGGGCAGAGGAGAAGGCTGGGGGGAGCACCAGGCAGCCTCCAGGCTACCTCCATCTCAACTCCATTTATATAAGAGAAAAATAACTCAATTTATTTAAGGAATCATTTTATTAGATTTCTCTTAATGGCTTTAGGACAAATTCCTAACCAATATGCTTCATTAAAGTAAGGCTGCCTCGGTTGCTGTAAGAGGGGAAGATCTATGTTGACTGGAGGATGGGTTTCATTTTAATGACTGAATTGGATTATCCATTCAGCAGTCTTATTTGCTGGTGGCGCAGCCTTTAACCAGTTGCATCGACAAACCGTACGAACCTGGACAAGTTTACTTATCTAGAAAGACAACGCAGAGTTGATGTCCCATTAACAGCGAAACTGTAATTAAACCAACAGTCAGACATCAATATAAGTGTCAGTGTTTGAAGAAAATGGATTTTGCTGCAGAATAGTATGGCCATAAATTTAATTACAATTGTAATTGCTTTTTGAATCCGCAAATCTTAGCTGCCATAAAGACATATTATCATTTTAAATTTGCCACATATATGCTGAATTTTATGTCTAACTTAAAGAAAACCATTATATTCTCATAGAAAATATCCAATGAATTGCATAATATTAAAATACATTATAAATGTATTCCCCTCTCCCCCCAAAAGTAAAAGATCTTCGGCAGCTAAGTTTAAAATAAAAGCCAACAGTATTTCTTGTAGGTTAATCAGTCATAAATACCTATATATTGTTATTTATTTACAATCCTTCCTAAATCCCACCAGGATAACATTTTCCATTTAATGTTTTACTGAAAATGGTTTCATTCAGGGTGGAGCAAACGTAGGTTTACAGCTGTGAGTATCCGAAACACAGAATTTATTGTTATATTGTTATTTATTAATTATGGCATTATTTACCAAATGAACAACTACAAACCTACTTTTGCC
>NW_006376152.1:0-1172 GCF_000327345.1 Myotis davidii | reverse complement strand
ATATATATATATGTAAATTTTCACAGGGGATTTTATTAAAATCTGTATGATATGATGAGTAGTTATTAGAAGTAGAAAAGCCTTTTGGTTCAACCCAGCGACTAAAAATGTTAATCAGTTTTGGTCTCTGTATTAGTTTTATATAGCTACCTTATCAAATCACCACAAACTGGGTGGCTTAAGACAAATTTATTATCTTTCAATTCTCTAGTTTAGAAGACTGACAGGGGTGTCACTGGGATAAAATCAAGGTGTCTGCATGTTTGCATTTTGTTGAGGCTCTAGAGAAGGATCCATTTTCTTTCTCCAGTTTCTAGAGGCCACTCATGTTCTGTGGCTCATAGTCACTTCCACACCTTCAAAGCCACAGTATTATGCCTGTGATTTCCTTCAGTAGTCACATCTCCCTGTGACTGAAGCTTCACTGTCTTTTTCTTCCACATTGAAGGACCTTTATCATTACCCTGATCTCACCAGGAAGATTAGCAATGCTAATTACATTCATGACCTTAATTTGCACCAATAACAGACACTAAGTGGTGGGTATTGACCATTATACCCTTTCAAGGGAGAAATGCAATTGTTGGGAGTTTTAGGAAGTGTTATCTGGCATCAAGGTTACAGGATAGATGGGAGAAGAAGTGACTACCCTGATAAAAGTACCTTTTTCATTTTTTTTAAAGGACAGTAAATTTTAAACTTTTTAAGTTCACAGGTTAGAGATCCTAATGTCTTAGGTATGCTACTTTCCCATCTTAGTGCTGGTAAAATACTAAGACTTAACAAAGGAATTGATTGCTGAAATCCTACTGACTGAGTTTAATTATCTGCCTTCTTTTGTGAAGCAACTTGTTTTTACATGAGAAAATATTTCTCAATTATATAGCAGTATAATCTAAATATTGTGTTCATTATTTCTGTATGCATTTCATACCGATCCATCTTGGCTACAAAGGGCCGTATTAATTAATTGGCAATGCAGAGAACCCAGGTAATTTATTCAGGATTATTGCACATACATTTCTACTGCATATATTCTACCTTGAATGGCCATATTTGGGTTTGAGGACAAACTTCAAACAGTCGCCACTCAACATAAAGCACATGGGTCTAGCTCTCCTATTATCTCATCCCTACACCTCTATTAATGAGGCTTTAGTGAGTAAATATAG
>NW_006376151.1:0-1171 GCF_000327345.1 Myotis davidii | reverse complement strand
AGGGCTGAGGCAGAGTACCAAAGAAGAAGCAAACTGGTGGAAGGCCCCCACCCCTAAGGAAGAGATCCAGACCTGGGTGCAGAGGGCATGGCTGTGGCCTACAGATCATGGAAGAGTTCATCTAGGTGCCACAGGCCAAGATTTGCACATAGGAAGGTACACTGGAGTGCTGACAAAACTGGTGTGAAAGCTACCTGGGGGACTGCCCTTGAACTTAGCATTGGGTTGTCTGTGACAGCAGCAGTGTTCAATGTGAAGCTGCCTGCCTGCAGAAAGTTGTCTAGGGTGTCCGTGGAACTCTCCAGAAAGTTATTAATGGCAAAATGCTGAAACTCTTAGGTAGAGAATACCATGAAATGTCTGTTTCTGTGTCAACCCAGGCCAGCCAAAATGCTGTAATAGCAAGAAGAATAGAAGGTACACCAGGATAAAGAAGGGAGGCCCCTTTCTCTTGTCGTGTGTCTCAGCATCCTCAACTGGCAATGTTTGCCAGAGTTCAACTCCGGAGAAATGTTTACAAGGTCTAGGTTCACAAGTAGGACAATAAAGGGTTTAGATTGGAGCTGAGAGGCACTAATTGTATACTATGTACACAGACGCATCTCCTGGGAAAATGGGATACTGTTCACCGATATTGGCTCTTATAACTCAATATCAGAAGGCTAATTCCCATTTTGGAAATATAATACACCATGTATCCTTAGACATTGAGCCACTTATCATTTGGAGAACATGAGCAGGTGCCCAGCTCCTGCCAGTTTGCCTTTGGAAGAAAGAACTTTGAGTATTAGTAGAGACAGCTGTTTCCTTTCTATAAGGTAAATGTGTTGTGAGTGTTAGCTTTCACCAAACATGCTTGTCCCTATATTTATATCCTGGAGTGGGGCAAGATAAATACAATGTCATTGATGTGGTTTACCGAGGAGTGATCAACTAAAACCTGAGGAATGCCTAATGTCAACAGCCACTGCACATGGGCCTGTTTCTTTTGCCAAAAAGTGTTGTTAGTGATGTGTATCAGGGAGGCTCCTTCATCCTATGCTCCTCTTCATCCCACATTCCTTCATCTTAGGTGGAAGCATATGTTGGCATGACCACTTTGGAGACACACTGACAATATATTGTACAAAGGAAGATGTAGCCCAGCTGGTTTCGCTCAGTGGTTGAGCAT
>NW_006376150.1:0-1171 GCF_000327345.1 Myotis davidii | reverse complement strand
TCCAAGTAGTTTGATATGTCGCAACTGCAGGCAGAAAATGCCAAGTGCAGGTAGCTTTAGGAACATTCAGGAAAACCATGTCCTGACTAAAAATACAATGAGACATTGCCTCTTAAATCTAATCTAGCATGTAACCAGAGTAAATGGAACAGAAGAGAAAAAATCTATTTTATTCATAATGAACTGAGACTGCACATAAAAAAATCTTTTAAATATCTGAATGGTTAAAAATGGGTTATATTTCCCTTTGGGAAAGGAAGTAGTCAAAGGGACAAGGCTGATAAACTGAACTTATTAAATTGGCTTTTGGTGGTGATGAAAATGGTATTGACAAAAAGACGGTGGTGTATATTTCACACATGTTTGTGGGAATAATCAACACAAAGGGCTGCACTGGAGCAAGTTGAGATGCTTTATCTGCTGACACCAGACTCGGGTGGTATGCTTATCATCCAGACTAGAGCTCAGCTTCCAGAAACCAAAGCAATTTCCTAAATAAACACCTTTAATCATTGGTAGTGTTGGTTTACAATGAGATAGCTCTGCATTACTGGAGAAAAGATTCAGGAATAGGACAGGTGGATCCACCTATTTCAGTTGACATTATTAGGGAAAATTTAGTCCTTTTAGTTCGGTACCAAGGAACCCATGAGCTCTGAGATGGAATGCATGGCATATGAAGGTGTGTCATTAACCTCATTCTCAGAAACTCCCCTCTTCCAAGAGTTTGTTGTAATATACATGTGGGACTAGATTGTGAATCATTCTTTATGTATCCCATTTGACTTAGACATTAGAAATTGATGAAATTATTGTCAATATTAGCAAACTCAGATAAAAAGAGTTGTAGCAAAGAAGGCAACAACTGAGTTAACATTTTGAGCCAAGTCAAATATCTAATTGGGTTACAGACATAAATAGACCCTCATGCATGCCTCCTCTGGGGATTGAGCCCACAACCCCCAGCCTCAGGAATCTAACCATGAACTCCTTGTTCATAGGCAGGCACTCAACCACTAAGCTTTGTGTGTATTTGGAGGTGCCTTGGATTGGATGATGATAGCTGGGTTGCTGACACTTGCATTTCTTTGCTTTATCTTCCTTAATATGATGGCACCATCTTTCATGGATGTGAACATCCTCCCCGCCCCTGTTCCTAATAAGTCTACCC
>NW_006376149.1:0-1171 GCF_000327345.1 Myotis davidii | reverse complement strand
AGAAGATTTGACTTGGTGTGGTGAACACACTATACAGTGTTCAGATGATGTGTTATGGAATTGTCCACCTGAAACCAGATACATTCAATAAAAAGTCAAAGAGTAGCATGCAGCCAGGTGATTATTGGAAAACCACTGACTCTTAAACATAATTGATACTGAATGACTGCCTTTCACTTTCTGAGACTACGATTTTGTCTCATCTTTAACACATACCTGAGTACCTAACCTGTATCAGGAATATCATCAACGTTTACTAAACGCCTTAATAGATGAATGTGCTTTAAAAACAATAACATATTACTTCTTTAGTATTTTGCTCCTTTTATGTTGTATTTTGCAAATTAAACCTTATGGTAAAAATGGAAAGAGAATAAAATTGTCATTAGAAACTAACTGTGTTACATTGAGCCTATGATTCAGCATTTCTGAACCTTCTCTAAAGTAGATAAAGTGTCTGTGTAATAGATTGCAAACATTAAATGAAAGCTGGTAAACTGCTCCCTTCTTTCAAGATTCAGCTCAAATCTCAGCGCCTTTGGGATGTCACAGCCATGGTGACCATACTGTTCTGCTAACGGCATTTCATCTCCCTGTCAATGGTTGCACATACTTACGGCACATTTATTTGTTTATACTTCTGTTTCCTTCACTTGAATGATGTGTGGGTCATTTTAAAGTGAAACTTTTAAATTATAAGTTCAAATATTGTAAGAAATAACACAGAGGATCCCATGGATCCTTTACCCAGTTTCTTCAAAGGTAATAGTTTAAAACATGGTGGCACCAAATTACAACCATGATATTGACATTGACAGTCAAGATACAGAACATTGCCATCACAAGGATTCCTCATATTGATCTTTTACAGCAACACCCGCATTCGTCCCACCCTACCCCCTTCTTTCCTTCCTGGTGACCACAAATCTGTTCTCCATTTCTACAGTGTTGTCATTTCAATAATACTATTTAAATAGAATCACGGAATATATAACCTTTTGGCATTGGCCTTTTCCACTCAGTATAATTCTCTGGAGATTCACCCAGGTTGCTGTGTGTGTAAGTACTTTATTATTATTTTTTATTGCTGAGTGCTATTTCATGATATGAATGTACTAGAGTTTATTTAACTGTTGATCTATTGAAGGACATCTGGGTTGTTTCCAGTTTG
>NW_006376148.1:0-1171 GCF_000327345.1 Myotis davidii | reverse complement strand
TTAATATTTAGAGAAGAAGGCAGGCTTGACTTGGAGCCAGAACTCCAGAATTGGCTTTTGGGAAAGGGTGTGAAGCCCTATTTGCATTGAAGGCCAGGAAGAGCCTCAAGGCAGTTCTTTGCCAGGTTGGCCCATCGAGAGCTTCTCGTGTGAGATTACTATTGGTGCCTTTATTGCATCATAAAGATGGCTGGTAGGGCTCTTGTTTCAGTGGTCCACCAACAGCCTTTGGTTTCATATATAATTTAGAAAAATGAACACAAACATTTTCAGTCAATGAAATCAGATGGCTTCTTTGCAGACGGACCTAAGGGTTAAGACTGCATCCATTTCTCCTAACACAGCTGTGTGACCTGTTTTGAGTAATTGACAACCAAAAGAATAGAGCAGTAACCTGCCTTGCATGTGAGCTATTTAAGTGGTTTCTTTTTTATAAGCATAGTCAAATCATTAAGGAAAATATGGATTATTTGTATTAAAATACACATTTTAAAATTTTCTCATATGCAATTAAAATTTTTTAATTGGGAAATTCAGGATTCTGGTAGACCCAGAGAAAATGGAAATGAGCAAGACAGAAATGGCCCCGGACCCCGGGTTTCCAGTATATTTGGCACTCAGAGAAAGAAAATTATTTCAAATGATAGTGGGAGGCCAGTGAGTGGTTAATGGTTCAGGTCCTGTGACCTTCGTCAAATTCCTGGAGAGCAACCTTGGGAATCTATGGTTGAGACAAGAAACCAAGTGATTCTCATGCGCAGATCAACTTGTGGACATGAGTTTGAGAAACTGTGCTCTTGCATGCCCACCTTGCTTATAAAATAAATGAACACCATAAGCTGGAAATATGTCTGGGGCTGGTATTAGCTAGCACAAGTCTATTAAAATATCAAACTAATTTCGTACTACCATTCCTAACTAGATGTTGCCGAGGGGTATTTGAGTGCTCCTCCCCAAACACTTCCTTCCCTCCACTCCAACCTCAGCTGCCTGACCTTCCCCAGGAAGCTCCCAACCAATGAGCAACCAAAGAGCCTAGCACACCATGGCCCTCTGCTATAGGGAAGTAGTGAGATCTGCTCTAGAGCTGGACTGACTGATAATTTTAACATTGGCCTTGAAAAGTATTGATTATAGGGAAAAGATGAGACCTCTTGAAACACACACACAC
>NW_006376147.1:0-1171 GCF_000327345.1 Myotis davidii | reverse complement strand
TTGGGAGTGCATTTTTCTTGGAAATTTAGGTTTCTGATGAAAAAATTCTGAATCCCATTAGTGTAAAATTATATTCATATCTCAGTCTGATGGAGAAGAGCTGAAAAGAGGAAGTCATGCATTATTCTCAACATGAGGGTTATTTTTTGCAGGTAGTGAAAAATCTTAGTCCCATGGTTTGTGTTCCAAGGGCCAGAGTACATAAAGAGAATGCAGTACACTCACAATATTAAAGTTTTATACAAGAGAAAATAGGAAGAAGATGTCTGTGTAGGATTGTCAGTGAGGCAATGATGAAAAGCTGAAAAACACTTTTGCAGATGATCCTTCTACAGACAATTTCAAAATAATTGACTTAGCTCCCCACTCCTTATTTTCAAAAACTCCCAGTATAGGTAAGAATCTGTGAGTTAACTTTACAAAAGTGAATTCTTTCTACCTCATCACAGGAGATATTATTAAGAATGCCAACACACTTTCCATGCATATTTATAGAGGCTGCGTCTGAAAAGTCAATAGTGTTTGTGATCTTTTATGCCACAAGCCAAACACAATATAAACAGATAGCAAGGTAATTTCATGACAGAATTGATTTTTGCTCTTTACTTTCATAATAAGTAAATTGTGCCTAATGATTTAGCATATTGCTTTCATCATCGGCGATCTCACCCTGCAGCTGCTGAACAGGAACAGAGAGAACTATGCTCATCAAGTACACTGGCATTTTCTTTGCTGACCTAAATTATAAAGGACTTGCTTCAAGTCTATCAGGCAAACTAATTTTAAACACCAATTATGTCTAAAATATAGTTAGTTATTCAGAAATAGCAATGGAGATGCATTAGAAGAACTGGCATAGTATAATTACAGAAAAAGTAGTTGGCATACTGCTTTTAGAACTATAAACCGGTCAATGATTTGGCTCAATATTTTTAGATTCAAAGTATACATCCATTATCACTTGCCTAATGTTACCCTCTTTACATTGCTCCTACTTAATCTTACCAAGTAAGCTTGATTTTATAATAAAAAATCACAAAGTTTCCTAATTAGTAAATGTAACTATTTCTTTAAGAAATACTAAGGGCCCAGCTGGTATGGCCAGTGGTTGAGCACTGATTCATGAACTAAGAGAT
Source organism: Myotis davidii (assembly GCF_000327345.1). Classification (NCBI taxonomy): domain Eukaryota; kingdom Metazoa; phylum Chordata; class Mammalia; order Chiroptera; family Vespertilionidae; genus Myotis; species Myotis davidii. Next base: position 35 of record NW_006376147.1, on the reverse strand, counting down.
CCCTGGTTCTATTTCTGGTCAGGGCACATGCCTGG
>NW_006376146.1:0-1171 GCF_000327345.1 Myotis davidii | reverse complement strand
TCTATCCACTGAGCCAAACCGGCTTCGGCAGCACTAGATTCTTGACATAATATATGCCTCATTTAATTTTTATGGCCATCTCTCAAGGCAGGTATTATTTCCTTATTTTACAAAAAGAAAAGCAAGGCCCAGGAGGTTTAAAGTATTTGCTCAAAGATAACATTAGCAAAGGACAGGCCCAGGACTGAATACTCCCCTGTTCTTTTCTCTGTTCCAGTCTGTGGGACAATGCTCTTTTATAAGAGTCATCATTCTATGGGCCTGAGCTGATACAATGACATGTAGCAATAAAAAGCCAATGTTTCATTTCTCCAATAGGGATTGGAACATGGGGTGGGTGGGATCTCAGTCATTAAATAGGTTATTGCCTTGCCTCGCTAAGTGTTTGAGCAGAGTTCCACTATCATTTTTTCTCCTCTGTAAGGAAGTTGAAGCTACAGCTTAGACCACAGGTAGAGATGGAAGTGGAGGAAGAAAGAAAATAAGTCTAAAAAAAATGAAGTGTTTTACTGGATTTCCAACGAAGAGCTCAAGAAAGGAAAGGAACTGGGGGTTGTGTCTTCATTAACATGTAAGACTAGCTAATTTGGCTCAATTTTAGTTGAGTAACAAACAGAAACCTGTATTCTATTATTTTTAAAGCTGATTTATTGAGGAAAAATTTATATACAATGAAATTTAGCCTTTTCAGTGCAACATGGGGTGAGTTTTGATAAATGTGGTCAGATAGCCACTATTATGATCAAGATGCAGAATATTTCCCTAATTTCAAAAAGTTTTCCTCTTGCTCCTTTGCAGCCAATCTCTTCCTCCTGACCCCTCAACCACTGGCAACAACACAGTATTGTGTTTCCTAGAATATCACATAAATGGAATTGTGCAGTATGCAGTTTTGGTGTCTATCTTCTTTTACTTAGCAGAATGCTTTTGGAATTCATCTATGTTGTTGCATGTATTAGTAGGCCATGCCTTTTTATTTCTGAGTAGAATTCCATTGTGGATGGAATTCACATACATGAAGTACCAAAATTTGTTTACCCACTCACTAGTTGATGAACATTTGGCTTATGGCTTTTATGAATAAAGCTGTTATGAATATTTGCCTGCAGGTATTTGTGGGAACATATCCAGGAATGGGATTGTTAGAATGTATGGTAAGTGGATGCTTTAC
>NW_006376145.1:0-1171 GCF_000327345.1 Myotis davidii | reverse complement strand
TTTACATAGTCACATGGGTGCTGCCATCTAACTTAAGGCATTTGGCAAAACCTGCCCTTGAGCTGTGGCCTTGATGGCACTTCATTCCTGGGAAACATCTTGTAGATTAAACCAGGTGCTAAAGCTGCATCAATATTGAGTTCCATGCGGTGGCCAGAGCAACACTAGATGTGATCTAGTACATTCATTAAAGTAATTGGATTCGCACGCAATTAAGTTGGATAAATATCTCTGCGTATGTAACTAATAACGCCACACAGATTGATAATCATAATAGTTATTTTCTTCCCTTCACATGCACGTCCTATCACACGTGTTAACATGCTGGATGCATCTGTAGGTTCTTAGTACAGTCACTTGATGACAATGTCTATTTTGACAGTAAATCTGCAGTTTAATTTTCTGAAGAATATTTTCAAACAATAATAATTAGGAACAGAACGCCGTTTTGTAAATAATGTGACACTAGAAACTCGTTACTGTTTGTGTAATGTGCATCAATAATGGCAGAGATTGTTTGCAATTATGGCGTATACGCCAGTGTTCAGATTAGTGATGCTCTATTTTACTTTATAACCCAATTAAGAAAGAGAGTGAATGGAGCAGGAGAGTGATTAGGAGAAAAAAGTAGTCAGTGGTGTCTTAGGGGAAAGGATGTTCGAATAAGCGGCGCCGTGTGCAAAAACCCGGACGTTGTTCTGAATGTTAGTCCAGATCCAGTAACGTGAGTAAACATGCTGGGTCAGATCTAGTCTTGCTCTGGCCGTAACTGTGAACTTGCGGGTTCTCTGGTGCCTCAGCAGAGGCTTTCTGTTAACCATCAAACACTCTTGTGAGGATTGTGTAACAACTTAAAATAATATGCTGTGTTTTTCAGAAACAGCCTCTTACAAACAAAAGATATCCTGTAATTTGTTATTACAATTTTAAACCAGATTACAAAAACTAATAATCCCGCCTTCAAGATGTATTATGAATTATTCCCTAATATGCATTTATTAATGGGAAAACCTTTCCTAGAGGCCCACTTGAATTTCCTTATATTTTATATTGTTTCTAGACTGAGATTACACAAGATGAATCTTCTCATCGTCTTCTGGTAAGAATCTATTTTGATAACAATTATAAAGTATAGACTTTAACCCCTTGAGTGCCAACCAATATCCTAGGA
>NW_006376144.1:0-1170 GCF_000327345.1 Myotis davidii | reverse complement strand
AGGTGAGATAACTCAGATTAGGGGTGTATTTGTGACTCCATAGGGTGCCTTAGCAGGGTGCCAGAACTGCCAAAGAGGACAATTTGGCAGGGCTAATGTAGTTGGGGAATTCAGGACCAATGATAGGACAGAAGGCCAGAGACACCACCACAATGCAAAGAGAGAGGAATAAATATCCTACCCGAGAGAGGAAGACCCATGACTTCTCTCCTCCTACCATCTTCTAGTATTATATCAATGCCTTTTATTAGCCAGGGCAAACTGGCAGACAATTGGCAAAGGATTCCTGGAAATAGTGTCTATAGGTGTTTCTGGCCCTCTGTGATATAGCACAAAATGCTGAGGCAAATAATTAATGTTAATATACTAAATGATTATATATTAATTAAAGCTATTATCATGATAATGCCCATCTCTCTAGGCAGTCTTTACTTCCCATAGGGCAGTAATGTATCTGCCTTATTTACTAATATATTCCCAGCACATTTCACAGTGCCTGGTCTATAGAAAATTTTGAGTGAATGAAAAAATATGTGCAGGAATTTTGTCATTCCCACTGTACTTTCCAAAGTCATGATTACCACTGAAAGTTAGTTATGTGCTCCATCCAGTGCCAGTGTGAACAGGAAGTTTGTTACATACCAAGAGATAAAAAAGCCTCCAGCTGAAGAAAGTGGAGAACAGAGATGAGAGAGAAGGAAAGGAAGTGCACGAGGAAGTGATAGAATTTCAGAGCTTAGAAATTTTCTTCTGCCTGAGTCTTCACTGCTTTAGTCACCTCACCCTCTTACCTCGTAGCCACTCTGGTACATGTATCACCTTGGGAAGATTTTTGTTGGAAGAGGGAATACAGATATTATATAAAGAATGGTCACTGTAGCTCCAATACTCGTAAACTAAAATTAAAGGTCAATCTTCTTAATATCTGTTGTAAGATAATGTTTGGTTAACACTGCATTCTTTACCATTATGTTAGGGCAGGATCACTCTTCTCTCTTACGGTTTTAGTTCAAGGGATGGACCACTGACACTGCATTTCAAAAACTAGGGACACTTTTCTGTTTCAGTTCTTCTGTGACTCCAATTATATTTACATTAGCTCTCTTGAAGTTGTCTCAGCTCACTGATATCCTCTTAAATTTTCAGACTTTTCATATGTTTAATTTTTAA
>NW_006376143.1:0-1171 GCF_000327345.1 Myotis davidii | reverse complement strand
TGTACACTATCTTGATCCAGTGTTTTCTTCTCTCTTTATATCATTAGAACCATGAGCATGAGCCATGTCTGCAGAAAGTGAGGCTGTTTACTACAACAGTTAAGAGAATGGGCTTTAGAATCAGCAAGACCTGGGTTTGAATCTTAGTTCTGCCACTTTGCAGCTGTGTGACATTTGAGACAATAAATTAACTTTTCAGAATTTTAGTTTTCTCATCTATAAAACAGGGATAATAATACTTCAAAGTGAGTTCATAAATATTTATTGAGTTGGTATCCTAAAGTGCTTAGCATGATGGGTGTAGTCAATAGTCATCATTACCATTAGTGGTGAAAGTGAATTCCCCATTAGCAGGTCAATCAGATGGCCCCAGTACGATGGAGAGAGATTCCTGAGCTATCCTGAGAGTTCATTAGCCACATAGTAATAAAGAAGCTGTATGTGTCAGGAGGTGGGGTTGAAGTAGGGGGAGGGAGGCAGCAGAATCTGTCTATATACTTACAGGCCACTTAGCATGTAAATATCCAAGCTAACTAACCTAAGAAATGGTGTGCATTTGTAAGCATCTGGTTACTCTTCCAGCCTTGACACCAGAGCCAAAAAGAGGCATTTGCAATGCAGGCTAGGCTAAGGAGACAAAATTCATGTGACAGCAGGTGTCTCATTAAGATCTGATTTAGCTTGATTAAAATCTAGATTGACTTGGCCTAAGGAAGCTGTTGCAATAGAAATAACTTACTCTGACATTCTATCAGTGCCTAGAGAATGATCTGAATTCTGGTAGTGCTTGGATGAGGGGGATGGATTTATGCATGATTTTTTTTAGTTTCTTCAAATTTGGTTTTTTTTTCTGATTGTAGTATTTTTTTCAATTTTTCTGAAAAAATGTCTATTATTTATATAATAATTTTTTTAAGTTATAAAATTGATACACCTCACCTCTTACCTACACATTATTTGAAAGGAAAATCAGACCACTGCGTTCACGACAATTTAGAGAGAAGGGGACCCGAAGCAAGCATCTGGGCATAAGGTGGTAAAATAGGTTTTTGCCCAGTATGTTGTTGTTTTTGGGTTTTTGTTTGTTTGTTTTTGGTCTACCTGTTCACTGCAAAAAAATCTGTCATTAAAGGGTAGAGATAATATCTGATGCTGCAGGGTGAGGGTGGGG
>NW_006376142.1:0-1171 GCF_000327345.1 Myotis davidii | reverse complement strand
GGTCACACAGCGAGGAAATGATCAAACCAGTACTTAAACTCGTGTATTATCTGACTCCACAGTCAAGATTATAACCACTCTACTGAATTGCATCCTTCTTTAAGTGGCTCTCAATAACTGTCTGTTTAAATGATTAATTAGGTGCTTACCAAATGAAATACTTGGAATAGTTTATTATTTGAATCCTCAAACAGCTTTATTGGGGAAGAACTACTATTTCCAGATTATAGATGACAAAAGTGAGACCCAAAGAGGAAATAACTTAGTGTGGGTCACATAGATCAAAAGGGCAAAACTGAACTTGAAGCCTGATCTGTCTGCCTACAGAGCTGGAGGACCTAATCACTGTCAAAATCTCAGCTAACCTCTTGTCTAACTGTCCTATGGGTAAGGGGACAATTCTCAGGGAGGCTAAGTGACAGCCCCGAGGGTGGTAAACTAGGACTCTGGCTTGCTGTCCGGTGTGTTTTTATCGTAAGATCTGTCTCCTTCCCTGAGCAGAAATTGGTCCTAGGCCACAGCATGATAAGAGCCAAGTCTTGCCGACCAGACAGCAGGAGCACACCCAGCCCACTCAGCCTTTGCTCGTTCTGTACCCTCTGCCTATTAAAATTCAATTTCACTCTGATGGCCCTCAAGCCATCTGTTTCCTGTTTTCTAAGAATACAGGGAAGAGTGAATCAGGGAGATGTTGTGCCTGCCTTCCAGGAGCTTCAAAATAAAGAGTGACAGTGCTGACAGGAACACTGTGACCATGAAACAAAGGTTCCATGAAAACAAGCACACAGGGCTTTCTATTCACACCGCCGCGGAGCCGGGGAGTCCTGAAAGCCGCATGCTTATCCTGAGCTGATTCTAGGGAACATTATTACCTTCCCGGAGAAATTTTAAGAGTTGAAATGCTGCAAGAGGAGCCCATCCACCCAGAAACTGGGCATTGGGTGGGGCTAGGGTGCCTCATGAAGGCATGGAGGTGGGAAAGGCATTTCAGAATGAGATGCGATTTTTTTCTCATTTATTTAATCACTTCTTGTTTTAAAAAACATCCTTAGGATGCACTTAGTGACCCAGGAATTGTATGAGAGCTTAAAACAGAAGAGCTTAACCTAAACTAACCGTGATAAACATTTTGTATACAATATTTTATTGAATCATCAAAATAAGAGATGAG
>NW_006376141.1:0-1171 GCF_000327345.1 Myotis davidii | reverse complement strand
GATGCTCAACCACTGAGCCACATCAGCTGGGCCCATTGTTTTTTCACAAGGTGTGTGTAACTGGGGCCCTGGGCCTTGTGTTTTCAAGTTGGTCTCTGTACCATACAGGAAGATGAGGACATCCGGGCCTTCTGAGCTAGTTAAACACCAGCTCTTGTTCAATGTTTGCCACGCAGAAATGTGCTTTCAGGAGACACTGGAAATTTGGATTTTTATGTGAGCTTCTAATTTTTAAATGCTGGAATTCATTCACATTAAACAGACAAACAAAAAAGACTGTGTGAGCCAAACAAGACAAGATTGGGAGTTGATCATCAATCTACTTCTTCTGCTCTCTTTTTCTTAAGGAGTTTACCACCCCTCAAAGGATTATAATAGCAATAAAGTCAATAATAGCGAATGCACTAAGTACTATGCTCCAGGTACTAGTCTCAGAATTTGACACATGTCAACTTTATTTAATTCTCATGACTACTCAACAAGGTAGGTGTAATTTCTTTATCATCATTTCTATAGAGCACTTCTCAGAGTTCTTCAGTTATTTATTTATAAATTTGACTTTCCTTTATATATTTTAAGCAGCTTGTGAGCAAGGTTTACATTTATTTACATTTACATTTATGACCCCAGGACTCTGTCCGATGCCAAGTATATGTAGATATTCTCTATATTTTGCATAAGTGAATGAATGAATTATTTCTGTCCCTGACTATAATTCTTGTGTACTCTGCAATGTAAGAACAATCACTAATATTTAAGACTTTCTAAGGCACATACTATAGCTATTAGTTTATTAATAAAGGCAATGCTGTGAAGAAGTTAGTTGCTTGGTCTCTAGAAACAGACTTTCTGAGTCAAATCTTGTTTCTGCCAGTTACGGTGTGTGTGATCTTGGTCAAAACAGCTTCCTCTATGTACTGCATTTTATTATCTTCAAAATGGTAATAATGATGTAATGATAGTCATGGCTAACCTGTTTTAATCTTCACCATGTGCTCTGCACTGCTCTAAGTGATTCGAATGAGTTATCTCTCTTTATGATACCCAGTTCCTGGAGTTTGTAAGGATTAAATGAGTTAATTCATGGGAAGCATTTATAGTTTGCTTGGCACACAGTGAGCATTAAGAACTGGTGACTATTATTATTATGCACATTTTACCGAAGAGGGAA
>NW_006376140.1:0-1171 GCF_000327345.1 Myotis davidii | reverse complement strand
AGTCAAGGCCCCACTGTAGATGTTTTTGCCCCAAAACATCAAGTCTTCTCAAGCTGAGTCTCCAGACATTGTGAAGTAAAAGTAAGCCCTATAATTGTCCTGAGTCCAAATTACTGACCCATAGAATCCATAATCATAGTAAAGTGGTTGTCTTTTGTCCCTAAGTACTGGGGTAGGTTGTTAAGCAACAGTGACAAGTGAAGAGAAAGTTTGAACTTGAAAGTAAAGTCCTATAAAATATTCTATATTCTATATAGTACGATGCTGTAGCTAACTGTACTACACTCTACACAATGAAAACCTAAATGTGGCATTGGCTTGGGAACAAGCGGAAGCAGGCAAAGCCTTTGGGAAACCATGGGGAAAGCTACAAGGACCTTGACTGGTCAACACTTGGAAGAAAATATTATAAGAAGCTTTAGAAATGGAAACACTTTCTGAAGTTGCTGAAAATTTAGTAAAACTTGAGTTATGTGGGATATGTGAAATGCACTTAATTAACTTGATGAGATGGTGATGGATATTTCCAAATGGAATAGAGAAGAAGATGCAGCTGCCTTCTTGTGTAATCAAATTAGACAGGGATAAACTAAAGAATGAACTACTCCGTTCTTAAGTATAAGTTTAATAATATGTTAAGTGATCAGAACAATCTTTCAGACAGCAATACATTCTCAAATTAAGAAAGGTCCTCTGGACCAAGCTTAATATTGGGATGAAAATGTAAGATCCATTGTCAAGACATTAGATCTAAGGCAATGTCTCACAGAAGGTTTCAGAAAGACAGAACTTAAGAGCATACATTAAAGATTCATTTAATTAAAGTCAGGGGTTTTGATGTGTTATGAGCATGACAATTCTTACGTAAGCTTATACTTTACATGTATAGCCACAGAAGACTAGATCAGTTTTCCCTATTTCCTAATTACAAAGTACAAGAAAAAAATCATTGTAAGTTAATGGTTAAATGAATAAGAATTGACTATTGTCATGATTGGATCAAATATTATAACATACTCATCTGATACACCCCAAAGCACTGTGGCCAAGCGTTGGACACACTCAATACAAACCTTTTTGCCAGGAAACTATTAAAGAGGCCTAAGTGATTAGTACCTAAAGAAAGAAGTGGCTCAGTAAGCATGGCTCAGTGGTTGAACATTGACCTATG
>NW_006376139.1:0-1171 GCF_000327345.1 Myotis davidii | reverse complement strand
ACCTGCAAGCCAGGTACATGCCCTTGACCAGGAGTCAAATACAGAACCCATCGGTGTATGGCCAACACTCTTATCACTGAGCCACACTCGCCACTGCTACATTATTTTTAATGGCAGCAACATCTTTTTTCCAATATCCTGCTGTTATATACATCATGTTGGACATCATTGTTTTAAATCTACTCAGATCCCTTTCTTAGTATACATTTCTAAACATGGAATTGCTGCATCAAATTTTAAGAACATTTCCAACCCTTTTGATATGTATTGCCAAACTGTACAAATGTTTTGCAACAATTTAAATTCCTACCAGCAGTATGTGAGAGTGCTCATTTCTCTGAACCTTTGAAAACTTTTGATATCATCCTTTATAAAAAAAAAAGAAAAGAAAAGAAGCCATTCTGATCAGAAAATGATATTTTAGGGTTTTAGCTTGCATTTTAAAATTACCACTATGGTTGAACATTTTAAAATGTCACTGCTAATTCGCATTTCTTCTTTTGTGAATTGCCCATTGATGTCTTTTGTCCATGTTTCTACTAAAGGTTCAGCTGAACTTATTGATTTGCAAGAATTTTTATGTATTAAATATTTAACATAAACTGCATATTTTAACACAACAAAAATGATAAAAATTACAATTTTAAATCACAGGGAAAAAATAAAAACTGAGAGGCTGCCATATTCTTTTCCCATGCCTCCTGATTTCCTGGCAAGACATTTTAGGAAACATTAAGAAAATGTTAGATCCATTTTCAGTAATTATATGAAGTTCAGGAGATTTCTCACAGGCTATCTTTTCTCTAAAGCAAAACTTGAATCTATTTCAAAAGTAGGGAACACGGCTTTGGACAACGAAGTGATCTAACATTTTAGCAGAACAATCAGACTGTGAGCAAAGAGCAGTTTTCTTCTGTGCCAAAGCAACTGGTTGGCATTAAAATTCAACCTATAACATTGGCCTCATTAGCCTAATATTCAGTCAAATTACCTCAGTACTAAATGTCAATGAGTAGAAGAAATAGACCATATCTTCTCTTCATCCTGAATAAGACAGAACCTAGTCTCTGTGTTTCTCAGGGCAAAGCACTTCCTCTCTCTAGCTTTTAGTTTCCTCTTCTGTAAAATGAGGAGACTGAGCCAAATGGTTGGCCTGTGGTCTTTTTATTTT
>NW_006376138.1:0-1170 GCF_000327345.1 Myotis davidii | reverse complement strand
CGCTCGCCCCGGCCCCGCAGGGCGCCCCCTCCCGGACCCTCACCCCGAGAACCTCCCCGTCCTGTCGCCGGACGAAGCCCCCAGCGCACCTGTCAAAGATGCGGAAGCACTCGGCCAGCTCCTCCTCGCTCTTGCCCTTCGCGTCCTCTTTCATCTGGCGCACCATCATGACCAAGAACTCCTCGAAGTCGATGGTGCCGCTGCCTGCGGGGCGCAGGGGCGCGTGAGCCCGAGTCCCCCGGGGGTGCTCGCCTTGCCCCAGCACCCTGGCGCCCTGCCTCCGAGGGCTCCGCGCTCACCGTCCTCGTCCACCTCCTCGATGATGGCGTCCAACTCCTCTTTGGTGGGCGTTTGGCCCAGCATCCTCATCACGGTGCCCAACTCCTTGACGCTGATGTCCCCGCCGCCATCGGCGTCAAACATGTCAAAGGCGGCCTTGAACTCTGCGAAGGGAAGGAAGGCAGAGGGCTGAAGTGAGCCAGCCTCGCATCTACCATCCTCCCAACCCGGGGGAACCAAACGCCCCAGTACACATCACCCCCACAGACAGACAGATGGCCGGACAGCTGCCCGCCCCCACTCACCAGCGATCATCTCCTCGCTGAGGTAGGACCGGGCCTCAGCCTGCTGGTCCGTCTGCAGGAGACACGGAGTCAGAGGTGCAGTCTTGCCTTAACCTGCCCCCTCGACCCCCACCTGTTGGAGCCCCCTCGGTCCTCCAGGAGAACAGCTCCAAACCCGCCACCCCTCCTGCCGCCCCCACAGCCCCAGCCCGTGTGGAGAGTAGAGAGGGAACAGATTGTGCCCAAGGCTTTCCCACTTGTCAGCCGGAGGTCAGGTCAGCAGCCCCCCAGTCACCTTGGGCAAGTTACCTCATGTCCCCTCGTCCCCTCACCTTTTCTCAAAAGCTTTTCAGGGATGAATGGAATCAGGGCTGTGAAAGGACCTTATAAAATGGACCCCATTCCAGGAAGATGTTCCCATTTTCCCAGCTCCTAACAGTGCCTAGTACTTGAATAGGTGCTCAATAAACGTTCTCAAGTCAGTAACGCAGCACCAAGTTACCCAGCACCTACTAAGCGTCAAGCCCATACACCAGGCACTGGGACCACCAAGCAGAGTCAGACACATCAATCCTCCCCTCCGGGAACTGGCAGAGATGGAGATTTT
>NW_006376137.1:0-1170 GCF_000327345.1 Myotis davidii | reverse complement strand
CAAAAATAAAACACAGTCGCAAACCAAGCATAAGGAAAGCAGTGGCTGCCCCTGGACGTGCTCCCTGTCTCTTGCCTGCCTCCCGAGGGGACGCCTTCCTTGGATCCTGTTCCCAGCCTCTTTCTCTTCAGAACCTCTTCTCTCATTATGCCACCTCTGAATTCATCCCTCGTGCTTCCAAGACGTGTGGTGCTGGAGTGTCGCTGAGGAAAGCATACAGACTTCGGGATCACAGACTTGGGTTTGCATCTCAGCTCTGTGCCTCAGTGAGCTTAGTTTCCTTTTCTGTGAAGTGAGGGCTGTACTTTGCCTCATAGACTGGTATGAGTACCCCATGGGATTTTGTGTACAAAGCATCAAACAGAAGGTGGATATTCTTATGAGTGTCTCTGCTCCTCTCTCTCTCTCTCTTTTTTAAATCAAGATATGGCTCTTTTTCTGTTTCATGACCTTGAAGAAGTCAGCTACACTTCCAGCTCTGTTTTCCCGCCACATACACCTCTTTACTTTCACGATAAAAGCCAACTATTTTATTTATTCCTCATAGCTTCCAGTCTTCCCCATCTGTACATTTCAAATATTTTCCTTTTCCTTTTGTAGCCAGACCTCTCTTAGAGACTCCCATCTGAGACTCCTGAATGGCAGGTGAATTTGTTTGGGGAAATTCTGTAAGGACACATACCTTTTATCAAATTTCTACAATCATTGTATATAGTTTTGTGATGGCAAATACTTTAGCTTTTACAGCAATCTGTTGGAATTCTTTCTAAATATATGCACCTTTCCCCATCTATTTTATCTCTACAGAAATAGAGCCAAGGTCCAAAGCTGGAAATACCTCAACAGGAAAAATTGGTACCGGAAGGGAGACACTTCGCCTGAGGTCAAAAGGTCCTGCCACTGTGGAAGAAGTGGTATGTTATGTTCATTTAGCCCGCATTCTGCTTGCACATGTACGGGCATTTATGGTTATTAGAGCTGAAAAGAAAGGTAAAACCATGAGGTTAAATAAGGTGCCATACATTCCAGTTAAAGCACAGACTTTAATTCATTGCCTACTTACCAATATTAAAATCATCGAAGGATTTGAGAAGGAATATAGAAACTAAGTGTATGCAAAGAGACTGTGCTCCAAAGCAATCCTCAGCTTCCTGCAGACAACTTTTTTTT
>NW_006376136.1:0-1170 GCF_000327345.1 Myotis davidii | reverse complement strand
TTTAGTTGTGAATTCTTTCACAGCCTGCATCACCTGCCAAACCCTAACACTTAACTTAGACTTTTCTGTCCTTAAAAAGTGCCTATGTGTGTTACCCTTGATATAGAGTTCATACATGTACTTATGCCTCTGCTATTGTCCCTAATGAAGTATTATGTCCATATTTTCCCCAAATCTGTATTCTTCTCTTCTTATAAAACTCTCCCCCACCCCTGAGCTCCCTCCTTCCAGAAAAAGACTTTGGTTATAGAGTAGAGAGTACTTGTGGGCTACTTTCCAGCTGGAATTCTGAGACAGCAACTTTGAAGATATGTCCCTTCCTATGAGGTGGAGTGCCAGGACAGAGAAGCTCCAAGGCACCCAATCATCTGGAATCTAACAGTGGGTTCAAACTGGAGCTTCTTGGTGCCTCGAGAGGGGTATGGTCCCAAATAGCCTCAGATTGCCATGGAAAGGATGCCATAGTAGAGACATTCCTGGAGGGGCTGTGGACCCCTCAGAAAAGGCACTAGGTGTAGGCAACGATGGAATGACAGCTTGTCTGATTGGAAGCTCAATTGGGTCTAATTAAAAGATAACTAAATGATAAGTTTGCATTTCAGTGTTTGGTGCAGGGAAAATTGTTTACCTGCTACATGGTCTTACTGAGACTCCCAAACTACACTTGAAATTTCTCAAGGGCAGAGCACAGATGTGCCTTTGATTTCTTCATAGCTGTGCTTTGTGCCTGGTATAATGTTCTGTTCACAGGCAGTCTCACTCGTTTACCAACTTTGTTGATCCACTATCAATGATTTATTACCTCATTAAAAAATTCTAGCATTCTGTGGCTCTTTTTTTCTGACCATTATCTTTTGTTTTAATTTGAATTGTGCTCCCTTAAAAGATATGTTGAAGTCCTAACCCCCATACCCCAGAATGTGACTATTTGGGGACAGGATCTTTACCAGGTGATACTGAGGTCATTTGGGTGGGCCCTGATCCAAATTGACTGGTGTTATTATTATAAAGAGGCAATTTGGACACAGAGACATGCATAGAGGGGAGGCAATGTGAGGGCACAGGGAGAAGACAGCCTTCTGCAAGCCAAGAAGAGAGGCCTGGAACAGATTCTTCCTCACAGCCTCAGAAGGAACCTATCCTGCTGACACCTTGATCTTGGACTTCTAG
>NW_006376135.1:0-1170 GCF_000327345.1 Myotis davidii | reverse complement strand
ACATATATAATACTTTCAAAAATAAAGATTTTCATAAAAAGGTGTGATATCAAATTAAGCAAGATGTCCATGGCTTTGCATTTTGAATGTTGTCAAGGAATAAGGAATTAGAAAAAAGCAGGACAAGTTCACATAGTGATTTATACATCATATGAATTTTATTCTAAAAGGTCTTAGCAGTATTATTCAGCATTCATAGAGCACTCTTTCTATTTAATTGCCTATAATCAGAGATTACAGATGAAGATGAAGGTCAGAGATGGAGATGATGTAGGTATCATTCGAGTCAATGCAAGCAAAGGCACATAAACAGGAACATGTGGATGTGTGAACAGTAGAGTACCTTGTTAGTCTAGGAATGGGTGAATGAAGGAGATTAGTGGACTGAATGAGGGCTAAGTTATTGAGGATCTTGCCACCATGCTGAGTTGACACTGTGTTCTGTGTTTTATTAAAATTGATGTGGCAACTCTGTGTAGATACAATAAAAGACAGAAGGCTCAGCAGAGGAGACAAGTTAAGAGTTATAACAAGAGTGTATATGGGATTTTCAAAGACCAGAACTAGGCTAGTAGAACAGAGAGGAGATATGAATCATATTTTGGTGGCAAATCTACAGTTATCTACAGTTAGAGGGTTTGTCATTTCTTTTTTGTCTGTTCTTGGCTGATGTTTTGATTATCAAGAAGAACATAAGCAAGGGTATCCATAAACATTTATCACAATTATTACTAATTAGAAGCAAAAAACAAATCACTTTGGAAAATCTAGTAAGCTAATTAAATCAATGTAATATTTTCATGCTAATCCATACACAAATCAAATGTGCAAAGCTTTTACTTTCAATTTAATTAGCCTTACCCTAGTGGAAATCATTACACTGAATAATAAACTGCTTCTTAACTCTTGATTTTGACATTACCCAACCTAGGAACATTTTGTTTGCCATGTGTGGTTCTGAGATTTATAAGGGTGCTGAATTGTGAATTTAATAATGATCAACTCAGGGGAAGGACTAGAAGATGTAATTTGCTCCAGAAAATTAGATTTGTTTATTTTATGCTAGATTTTTCATCTTTAATTGATCTGTGAGTTCATCAACTGTCTTTATTTGTGAAAAAAATTAAAGAATGTATTTCATTATTTTTTTTTAATCCTCACTCTAAGATA
>NW_006376134.1:0-1170 GCF_000327345.1 Myotis davidii | reverse complement strand
GAGGGGCCGGAAGCCCACGTTTCTGGAGCACAACCCTGGTGAGGCCACTCCAGGGAGTGGTGGGAAGAAGAACTGGGGGACACTTGCCAAGCCAGGAGTAATTTAACAGTTCACCTCATCCCACTCTTCCTCTGCTCGTAGTTCAGTCATTGCAGATGTTGGTTGGCCGTGTGTTGACTCATGTTTGGTTGAAATGCCCTAGCATGCTTCATTACCTAACCAATAAAGCAATCGAGCAGAGTTATTGAATCATACACTGCTTGCTGTATTACCACCCTCTTGTTTTCATTTCGATACGTGATTGCTCCCCTGGACTATTGCTCAAGAGGGAGATAGATGTTTCATAACCTTTTTGTTGTTGGTGTCTAAATCATTCCCATCAGCTATACAAGACCTCCGCTTTAATATCCCACCTCCTCCCGGACAGCAAACAAACCAACAAACAGCAACGCAGCACAACAATGTAAATCCAAAAGAAACCATGGAAACTAATATCTGTTGCCGTGTGATTTTAATGTAATATAGTCTAACAAAAGGATGAACATGGAAATGGCTCATTGTTTTTATTTCCAACAGAGTAAGTCACCTCAACTCCATAGAGCTTTTGAGCCTGAGAGTTAAGCTTCTATTTTGCTCTTGTGAAGGGTGAACAGTTGAGCACTGGGCAAGAGGGCCAGGGGTTGAAACACTAGCAAGTCAGTGACACTAATCCAGAAGGGCTTGGAAAGGACTAAAATGCCTAAGTGCTTTAGGTTGCCAACAACATCCACTGAGGCACTGAAGTCACTAAGCATTTCTCACGGGGTGTTCTGGGTTATAAAAGGTGGGGAAGTCCTAGCATCCAACATGGAACATTTAGAGTCTGGTCAACCTCAATGGGAACAAATCAAACCTGGGAGAGAAGAGTCAACTTCGCTGCCACCAAATTGCATGAAAAAAATTACATGTAAAATCTATGTCTCAGAGGGAGACCACATGTCTTTTCCCATGGATCCATTAGGAACTCCTTAAAATCCCAAACATATCTTTGTAAATATGACACCATTTGGCTAACAGGATCCCACTGTTTTAAATTCTGGGGTTCTTAAAAAAAATAATCAAGTTGTCTAGCTAGGCCAATATTGTGCAAAGGTGTACAGAGCACCTGGGAAGGCACATGGGCATTTCTTT
>NW_006376133.1:0-1170 GCF_000327345.1 Myotis davidii | reverse complement strand
TTTGATACACAATTGAGAATTTGCCTTAAGGAAATTAATTATTAAGGATAATAAAAGTTATATGCATAAAAATTTTATTACAGTGTATGTACAATATTGTAGTGTGAAAACAACCAATAATGATGGGATAATATTTGCAAGTGTTAAAATAAACTATGATGAAGATAAAGAAATTCGAACCTATGACTATATGGTATATTAAAGAAAATATAATTGCATGTATTCTAATTATGGCTTTAGAAAAAAATTGTGTAAAAAATACTGCTAAGATGAGAAAGTGGTTAATGTGTGTTGTTATTGTTCTATTTCTTATTGTTCTTTGGCTTTCTAAAACATTCAAAGAGTAAGCACACTATAGGGGAAACTCTAACGGCATAATCACGTTAGAAAACAGATGAGAAACTAAAGATCAAGGGCAGGGACCAGGCTTGGGGTAGAAAATTAGAATTATTCCAAGTGAAAAGGCTGAAAGACATAAATGGCCCAAGAATTACGGAAGATCATGATTATGACAGAAAACCAAACCAGTATGTTCCCTCAAGAATCTGTCAATCGCCAAGTTAAGAAATAAAACCCTCAGCCCTGAAATAAGAAACAAACCTTTGCAAAACAGTGGCACCACTAAGAAGCTTTTCATGCTAGGCAAGGCCGCAAGTGCCTGGAAGTGACAGTAACTTCTAATTCTACTTGAAAACTAGGCAGCACTGTCTCAGGGTCTCTGCAGGCCAGCTGAAGTGTAAGTTGAGCTAACCTGCATCAACAGCCAAGGAAGTTCAATTGTGTACCTATCCTTACTTGCTGGTGACCTTGACTTGTGATACACCCATTATTTTTTTACTTTTTCCATTGAATATGTAGCAAAATAACATTAAAAGGTGCAATAAAAATAATAAAAAAAAGCAACAACACATAGTTGCATGCATACACCCAACAAGGATGAAGAGATAGGAAGTTATCACAGAGGAGGACAATCACTGATAGTAGAATATAGTGAAACCAATTACACACTTCCTTCCTCAAAATCTGAAATAGAGGCGGGAACTTGATCTCTTTCCCACACAGGTGGTTGCCTGCATATTCCTGCAAGTCAGCCATTTCCTCCTCATTGCCACTTTACAGAAACAAATAATCACTCTCCCACAAAAACAATAACAAGAAACATGCAAAAAA
>NW_006376132.1:0-1170 GCF_000327345.1 Myotis davidii | reverse complement strand
TCAGGCATCCTCCTACCTTGGGACTTTTTCACTTCTTGTCCCCCTACCTGAAATGCTGTTTCTCCACATAGTCACACAGCTCCCTCCCACAACTATTCCCTTTACTCCACCTGACTTGCATCAGCTAGTCCCACCACTGAAGCATCCATCTCCCTTCCTTCCCTACATTCTTTCTCTTATTGTTTACTTTGAGGTAACATACTGTGTTTCCTATTTATCCTGCTTAATATATTCTTTCCCCATTTCTAGGATGTGAACGAGAATGTAACAAGAATATGAGGCTGAGGATTTTGGTCTGTTTTGTCTGTTGCTCTATTTCCAGTTCCTAAAGCAATATTCAGTGCACAGCATGTGCCAAATAAATATTTGTTGGATAAATGGACCTTTTCGGGCAGAACATGTGGAAATCTCTTTTAACAGACATAGTTAATTTTAAAATTAGGGCACAAGGGAAAGTTCGAAGCAAAATGTATCTAGAGACAAGGCAAGGTAAAGTAATGAGATGCCCCATAGGCCACTTGCCAAAGTCGATAACAGATAGGAAGAAGTCATTGATGATCAAGGCCAAGGTTTTTGATGTAGCCTGTTCTCTTTGTAAGATTCAGGACAGTTGCAGGTTAGGTTCTAATGAAGCCCTTTCTGCATTGTCAATGGTAACTTGGGAATTTTGTGTAATAAATAATTTCCCACAACACCTGATTCTCATACCATTTTTAGGGAAAAATTAATCATAGAAAAAAGAATTTTACTTTGCTCAGATGTCATTATCGAACCAAATGAATATATATTAAATGTAAATAATCATGAACATAACAAAATTAATTTTGTGCAGCAACCCATTTGATTTCCAAAATGTTCTTATAGTTTGTAAAAGTATGATGATTTGCACCAGGTTCTATTGCAATGTTCAAAACTTGTAAGGTTTCTATGAGAGTGAAATAACTAAAAACAAATAAAATATTTCCATTTTAATGAAGCACCTCTTAAGAATAAACAAATAGAATTTATTCAAAGTCCAGTAAGAGGACACATTAATGTTCCAAAGTAACAAAGAGAGAAAAATTTAACTGAATCAGCACAAAAGAATAATTAAGGTGAGGTTAAGTTATTAAAATCAGTTTTCAAAACAAAGCTACTTAATAATCATTTTAATTGTGTATGGTGGGGGAA
>NW_006376131.1:0-1170 GCF_000327345.1 Myotis davidii | reverse complement strand
ATCCTCAGGTGAGGATTAAAAAATAATAATAATGAAAGCATGATGAAGGACTATAGCTATTAACAAGAATGTATTTGTTACTTTTTGCATAAGTAAAATACAAACTGAATTTATATATGTAATTATAAACTGACAATAAAGCCATTCTAAAACATAAATGAGACCAACCAAGAATATGGTTTAAAAAGTAGAGGTCAAGTCTTTCAAAACTGAATTCCATTCAAAGTCATTGAAAGAAATGTTCATTCGTTAGAATTTGCCATTCTTTTTTAAAACTTCTGATTCTCTGGCAATAAAATCTGGAACCAAGGAAAGACTAAATTGAAGCAGAATGTATCATATAATGAGGAAATCAAGCTAAGAATTCTACCTCAACTCAAGAAAATCGATTATTACCAGTGCAAAGTTAGGTTACAAAAACAAACAAAAAAAAACCCAACCCTATTTTTGAAAGTACAGTAATCAAAATAGATTTTATCAAATGATAAAAGCAAAAAGATAGACAATTTTCTTTGTTAATTGTTGAGCCTGAACAAAATGTTTGAATATCTTGTGCATAATTCATTTACTAATGAACAGGCTAACTATGGGTTGTTAGAGAGGACTGACACAAATCTATTCACAATAATACTCTGTGGTTTTCTAAAGTTTCAAATAGCTTAAGGTGTATTAAATAATTATCAACAAATGAACAAATCTGTAGTTGGAAGCTTTTAAAACAATGTCAAACTATAATTGTCTCATAACCACAACATGCCTGGGAATTGATGACTTGAAGAATCGCATTCCATTAGTGCACAATTAAAGATAAGTCCTGCATCAGCCTGGAATGTTTAGGACAGATGACAGTAAACTCTCAGTTTATCTTCTACAGTTTCATTCTAGTTAGGACTATTACCTTGAGTTCTATTCAGACTATTATGGGGAGAGGGGGGCAAGGGGAGATTCGTAATATATGACAATTTTAGGATCATGAAAATGGCCTTTTACTCAGATTTAGACATGGAACAGATCACAGAGATGGATGCTATTATCTTGAAGACACATCTGAAGCAGCCTCCTGCATTAAGAAAAGTGAGGAGCCCTGACTGGTGTATAAATGGTTAGAGCGTTGGGCTGTGCACCAAAGGGTCGCAAGTTTGATTCCAGGTCAAGGGCATGTACCTCAGT
>NW_006376130.1:0-1170 GCF_000327345.1 Myotis davidii | reverse complement strand
GAGAGTCTTTGTCAATGACTGTGGGAATTAATATAAATGCCTGCCATAACACCAGTGTTCCCAAAGAATAAAATGAAAGCTGTTAATGTTTCACTGTTTTTAATGCCTAATAGTTCACATTAATGCCTTTTGTGAAAAGGAAGATGTCTATAATCACTGATGTCCAAGAAGCAGAAATTTAACTCACAGTAGTGAGCTATGATGCTGAGAAAGGAGTGCTATTTTCCTGAATTAGGAAAGCTAAAGATAAGGACTATGATATCTCTGCCTTTGAGTTGCTTCTTTTATCGTAAGTAAGCGAATGGACTCTCTACCCCACCTAGGTACCTGACCTTGACACAGGCTTTGTGCTCGAAGGAAAAGCCAAATCATTCAACAAATATTCATCGTGTGCCTACCATCTACCAGGCACTGAGGATTTAGTGGTGAACAGGACAAACAGATCCCTGCCTTTAGGGGACTCACAGTCTATATGATGAAAGACAGACAGTAGCTGAGTAAACAAACAACAGGGTGACGTGATAGAGTGTGATGGGCTGGGAGGGATCTGCTTTAGATGAGGTGATCAGGGAACCTCTCTGAGCAGGGATTTGTGTTGAGATCTGAAGGATCTGGGGGAACAGCTTTCTGGACAGAGGGCACATGTGCAAATACCTTGATGTGGAAATACTTGGCTGAATTTACAGAACAGAGAGGAGTAGCTGAAGCATAGTGAGTGAGCAGGGAGTGATAGGAGATGTGACTGAAGAAGGAAAGCCAGGTCACACCTGACATTACAGGCAGTGGTAAGGAGTTCGGATTTTATTCCAAGTGCAACAGGAACTCCTGAAGGATTTTAAGCAGGGGAGTGAGAACATCATGTTTATTGTGAAAGAAAGAGCAGCAGGGGTCAAAAGTAGGAGTAGGAGAGCAGTTCTAAAGGTATTTTAAAAATCTAGAGAAAATGTGATGGTAGCTTGTATTAGGGTTGTAGCAGTAGATAGGGAAAGCCATGAACAGATTGAAAGGGGAACTGATTTGTGAATAGATTAGATGTAGGGAATGGAGGAACCAAGGAGGATACTTAGACTTATAGCTTGAGGGAAATACTGGGGGAAAATAGGTGTGAGGAAATGATTAAGAGTTAAGTTTAAGAGATGTCAGTCAGAAGCTGTATGCACAAATCTAGAA
>NW_006376129.1:0-1169 GCF_000327345.1 Myotis davidii | reverse complement strand
CCATGTTTCTCTTTTATTAGATAGGATAGTTTTGCAAACTTCTTTTTACAGGCAATACTTTCCCCCAAACTCTTCATTTTTAAACCCCCTTACAATCCTTAAAGCCTTTCTTTGCTTATCTGGGCAGTTAGCTACTGCTTCCTTGGTTCTCCATGTCACTTCTATAATATGTATCATACTGTTTTGTTATTTCTAATCAGACTGTCAATTCTGAAAGGGCAAGAACTTTGTCGAAATTTCTTTACATCTTGATCACCTAACATCATGTCTGCTTCATAACTAAAGATTCCATAACTGAAAGTTGAACTAAATTGAATTCTCACACAGCAGTTGGCCCAATTGGTCTAGCTCCCTGTTACTCAAAGTGGGATCCAGAACCAAGGCTTTAGTGACTAGCATTTGAATCTCCCTTTAGCAATCATTTCGATAATCTGGGATATATTTTCCTTTCTTGCATAACCAATATAACTGAGATGAACTCTATCAGTCTCCTAAAATGTGTGAGAGTTCACAGATATGCAAAATTTTGCAAACAGGTATTATTTCTTTAGACTTGTCCAACATGGAGATACTATATTAAGGTAACTTCCCTGCCCCCTTCTTGATTTAAAACAAAACAATTCAGGAAAAATCAGAGTTATACTGAAGAGGATAAAGAAAAAAATCGACATTTCTTTTTTAACAATTATAATAGAAACACTCCAAGTCGAAAATTTTAAATGGCATTGGAATTTCAATTAAATCAGTAAATACATTAAACATATACAGAGCATATTTCCTCATCAGTTTTAAGACACAGAAGATGAATAGCAGATGGAGTTGATAGTGTTTCACATTTAGAGCTGCTAAGGATCTATGATGTTTTTAATTAGTTTTTATTCCCAATTCTGGGTGGCAGGATCATATGGCTACTTGTTCATTTTAAAAATGAAAAAAAAATAAAGTATGAGAATTGAGTGACTTATTGAAATTACCCAAGCTACCACCTTCTGGTCATAAAATAGTAGTAATCATTTATTAGGGCTTACTGTGTGACAGACAAGATGCTATGTATTTATATGAATTATCTCAGTCCTCACATCAGTACCATGAAGTATGTACTATTCTATTTCCTCAACTGTATGATTTTTTTTTACTTTTTCTTTTTTATTGATTTCAGAGAGAGGAAG
>NW_006376128.1:0-1170 GCF_000327345.1 Myotis davidii | reverse complement strand
ATGTAGGATGTATTTAGGCGACCCCTGTGAAAACGTCGTTCGACCTCCAAAGGGGTTTCGACTCACAGGTTGAGAACCGCTGGACTAATGGAAAGGAAAGAATCAGTTGGCTTTTAGTTTTTTGCTTTTAAACCCAAATGCTATCTCCTGTAACTTTAAAATGCCCATGTGCACAGTGAAGCTGAACTTGGCTAGAGAAGTTGATTACTGGTGTATTAATAAGTGGCCATTTTAT
Source organism: Myotis davidii (assembly GCF_000327345.1). NCBI lineage: Eukaryota > Metazoa > Chordata > Mammalia > Chiroptera > Vespertilionidae > Myotis > Myotis davidii. Next base: position 935 of record NW_006376128.1, on the reverse strand, counting down.
GTCCACTATTCTGTAGTTACTCCTCCATTCAGTCTGTTCTGTATCCTTCCTTTTTAAACCTCTTTGCACTCAGATGATTCCCATGACTCCCACCTTGCCACTTATGGGTGTGTGCACATTTTCTGCCTTACTGAATTTTTCGGACAACTATCCCATTTGAACATAGGACTTCCCTCCCTCCTGCTTAATTAAGCTCATTGCTCCAGCAATTCTCACCTTTGTCAGTATTCCTTCTACCAAAGCTAAGAGTTAACCATGTTTTTCGCATCTACTTTTTTCTTGAATCTGCTACAATTGGGCTCTCTTCCACACCACTTGAAGGAAGCTGTTGCTGTCAAGATTACCATTGCCTTTGTTGCTATGTTCAGTGGTTCATTTTTGGCCTTTCATTTTACTTGGCTTGACCTCTATTAAGTGATATTTGGTAGTTGATAACCTCCAATTTTTAATTGTCCTTCAAAATCTCACCTCAAAGTTTTTCTCACATTACTGGTTACTCCTTTTGCTAGTTCATCCTCAAACCTAGGCTTAGTCCTTGGACATTTACCAGTACTAAACTGAAAGTGACCTGTGCCCTTGGGGAAAATGGGTCACAAGATGCCTCTATTTCTGGAGAGTTTTTAGCCCATATATTTTCTCTATTGACAGCAACTCCAAGAATTAGGTCAGTTTAAACGCTAGTAATGCATAGTCTGGCCTTAGAATACATAGGGGCAACTTAAGATCTGCTCCTCCACCCCCATGAATTTATTCACAGTCTGGGAATCTGAAGAGAATGAGGTCAATGCTACAAGTTGGCTACATCTGTTACTTTGAATCTTAATAGATAATAGCTTTAATTAAATGTATGAGATTATAACCTTGTTAGATTAATCAGTAGCTGATGGAGGAGCATATGTAAAAATTAGAGGCCCAGTGCACAAAATTTGTGCATG
>NW_006376127.1:0-1170 GCF_000327345.1 Myotis davidii | reverse complement strand
TTCTACTTCTAAGACTATATGATTTTTCTCAGTGTCGATTTTCTTATTAGAATAAAACATACTATGCCTATGTAATAATCTTTAATCTATTAAGCACTTATTTGAGTATCTGTGATAAGCCCAACCTATTTCTGATATATCTCTCTATATACATCTATATCCATATATAATACCTGTGCATTTTTCACAAAACATATTTAGGTACATTATTCTAAAATAGTTTTCTTTTGTTCTATCCCTACATAATCAAAACTTCATTTTCATACTTTGAAAAGAAGCCCATGTGTTCTGTAATCCCACTGAAGGGCATTATTCATCATCATATGATGGAGTGATCTTATAAGAACAGCTCTCTGCTTGAATCCACTTGGATGCTACATACTAAAAAATGCTATTTTTCCTTTTAAACTTTTCAGGTCACATCTTCTCTCTGCACAATAATTTTGTGGTATAAGAAAGCACCACTTACACCCACAAAATAGCATAGTGTAGGCTGCTTTGAATTCATGATCAGATTGAAGATGCTGTGCTCTAAGAAATAAATTTGTATATATTATTAACAAGATTTGGGTTTGGAAATAATTTGCCCACTCATGTCAGACAGGGTGTTTTTTTAAAAATTGAATTTACAAATGGTTCAGGTCTAAATGTTTGGGATTTATGAAATAAATGCTTTCATAGTGACAGAGTTCTACATGAGTTCTTACATATAGAAAGAGCATACACATTTTCCAGAGAAACAAGCATTCATTTCACCAAAGTTATTTTTTTCTGAATAGGAAATTACAAAATTCAGAAACAACATAATTTGTCACAACCCTTGATGGTTGGTTATTAAAATGTTGAGATGGTGATGTACATTGACCTGAATATAGTAATGGACTCAAAGGGGAACATTCACATTGAATGTGATAAGTCAATAAATAGAAGAGGTACTTAGACTATAAAATTTATTATTTTGCTTAACACAGTATTTACTGGCACCATCATCCAAACATTGGTGAAGAACTCACTTTTTTTTTTGCATAGAAATCACGAGACCAAATTATTACATCTAATGTGTTATATAAAATATTCTTGTGGTAGAATATTCATAGTTTAGTTTATATGTTTCTGGAAGTAGAGATCACAGTGCAAAGACAACTAAGTTTTATCTATTGACAGTCTGAT
>NW_006376126.1:0-1170 GCF_000327345.1 Myotis davidii | reverse complement strand
GTGGTCTGTGGGACCATTTTACTGAGCATCTTCAGATTGAAATCTTTCTGAGTGCTTCTTTTAAAAGCTTGTTTGCTTATTTGTGTGTGTGTAGGTAGGTATGTGTGTGTAGCTGTATGTCTCCTTCTCCGTTGCCTGGATACCAGCCGTCTCCTCTTACTGCTCTCACTTTGCCAGACTTTGGAGACACTACCTGTCACTTCTGAGGTGCTCAAGCCGATCTCTCCTGGGTGGGAAAAGGGAGCGACCACGCCTGAAACAAAATACAAAGAAACAAACTTGTTCCTTAAATACAAACAAACAGGCTTGCTATGAGCATCTTCACTAGGAGTAATCCATAGCAATTTAAATATGTAGACTTTGTTCAAATACAGATTCCATTTTATTTACTAAATAACCGAAGCTTTTGAAGAAGTAACTTCCAGAGGAGTGAGGTGTTTAAATGTGAAGCTATTGGAGCCAACCCTCCCCTCCCGGGGTGGCCACTCAGGGAAATGTGCAGGCAGCGCTGAACCCTGAACTCAGACTTTGCAAGCATCATCCTACCACCTCTGTGCACACTTTCCCCCTATCCTTCTCTGTTTTCTCACCTTAATTTAGAACCTCCATAATTTCTTGCCTGAACCACTACAATAGCCTCATAAGATGTCTTCCTATTTCTGCTCCTGCTCCTGCAATGCATTCTATACATAGCAGCCAGGGTGATCTTTAAAGTCTGAAATCAGATTATATCTCTTCTTTTTAATTCTCTCAGGAATTTCCTGTTGCTTTTAGAATAAAAGTAGGACTCCAGACCATAGACTCCAGATCCCATGCAATGACTCTGCCCACTTCTGAAATCTCCTTCCACAAAATGCCTCCCCTTGCTCTCGACGTTCTAGTCTTGCTGATCTCCTTTTGGTTATTGGAATAGCCAGTATCTGTCCTACCTCAGGACCTTTGCACTTGCTGTTCCTTCTACCTTGAATGTACAGAGTCTACCTCCTTTCCTAAGTCGTATAATTCCAGTCTTGGCAACATGCCACCTTGTCAAAGCAGCCTTTGCTGAGCTGTCTGTGAAGCTAACCTCCCCTCACCATCTTCCTCCAGTTATTCTTTGATGTCCCCTTGGTTATTTCCTGTGCTGTGCTTTAATCTTTATATGAAGCGATCTTGTTCATTTATGTGCTT
>NW_006376125.1:0-1169 GCF_000327345.1 Myotis davidii | reverse complement strand
TTGCTTATTTAATTTTATTTCCTCCCATGCCCTCTTGCCTACAAGAACAACTCAGCTGTTGTCTGACATATGTATGTACACATCTGGGTACCAAAGGGGGTAGATTTAACTTTAGACAATCTAGTTGCTTTCATTTTCACTGAGAAATATAAGAATTTAAGAGGGGGAAAGAACGATGTTGTCTCACCTTAGTTGCTCTTAATTGCCCTTTTTTGATGAGTTTCTGTATTTTCCTCAGTGCTTTCAGCCTCTTGTTATACACTCTCATGGCATCAAATCCAACCTTTGAAAATAAAAGTCAAGTTACTTAAAACATCTGGTTCCTCATGCTCATTAATGACAATTGTTATCTGGAAAGGTTATTTCTCGAGCGGTATTATGACTTGAGACATTCTGCCAAATAGAAATTCTTGAGGTTTCCATGGTTTCCACTACTAGGCTATCTATGCCACCCACCGAGAGACTCAGTAGCATATTAAAGACTCCAAGACAATAGGAAACAAAACAGCAAAAAATAACTTCTTTAGCTTTAAATCTGTGTTTTACAAATCTCCTTGACATTGAAGAGCCCTTTTATTATTGCAAAATCTATGTATGCTCCTCTGAACCAGCAGTTCACCCCAGAATTCACGTAGTAAAACACTGATCTAGAGCTAAAACCCAACTTTGAAGCATAGCATGGAATTCAAGACCAGAATTTCCTGCTTCCATATTCTATACTTTCTAACCCTTTACTCCAGCTGGGCAGCCCTCCTTGCAATGTTCCCACCTTTTCCTCTCAGTTCTCAGAGTTCCCAAACACCTGATACAATCTCCCTCCTGCCCACACAGAGCCTGATAAGTTCCAACTAACAGGGACCACGCCCTTCTATGAACTCTTAGCATGTACCGTCTCTATTACTCATTTGGAAGTTACTCCAATTCTGCCTGGAGACAACTCTGGTGTTTTTGTCCAGCAGAGTTACTGCTACCTGGATTTTAAGATATATGTTATCATTGTTTGTTCTTCCTATCCCCAACAGAGCTTTAGTTATTTGAAGGCAAGGATGTTATAATTCTTAATATCATACCCAAAGGGGATAGGGGATAGGGCCTTCTGCCTAGTTTGAGCCCAATAAATACCTATAGGATGAATGAAGTCTTAAAGCAGCAGTTCTCAACCTGTGGGT
>NW_006376124.1:0-1170 GCF_000327345.1 Myotis davidii | reverse complement strand
TACTTTGCCTTGATTCTAGAGTTTTCAATGACATAGTAAGCCTAACAATACATGCCATTTATTGAGAAAAGTGCTAAGCAGTTGTGCCAAGTGTATGACACACAGCATTTCCAGACCTTGTAACATTCCTGTAAGATAGGTATTACCGTTTCCATTTTCTGTATGAAGATATTGGCACTCAGAGTAGTTAAGGAACGTGTGCAGACTCACTAGTTTTAAGTGGCAGTCAAGATTTGAACCCGTTTGTCTAACTCCAATTTATCACCCTCTGTCTTGAGTTGAGTAAGCCAGGCCCATATTCCTTTCTTTCAGGTTTGCAAAGCTATGTTATTGCTTAAGTGGGAATATGTATACATGCTTGCAAGACTCTACTACATATTTTCTTAAAAGTAATGAATTTTAGGTGAAGAAAAGAATATTCCACTCAAGGGTATTTATTATACATGATTTAAGTCTTCATTTTATAAAAGTTATGGTTGTCTCATCTGTTTCTTCATAGCATAGATTATTTTCTTAGTCTAAAAATACGCCATTGTTCTACCTATCTTTAGTCCTGAGTCTTAAGGCTTACTTTTTTATTACTTCTTACCTTTCCTTTTCTTCCTTCCTACCTTCCATGGGAATATGTATATATGCTTTCAAGACTATACTACTCCCATCCAAATTTTGATAGTGTCCATGTTACCACACAATCAAGCATGGGTATCATAGCTTATTTTCAAATTTCATATACTCCCTTATTTATTAGGAAATCAGTGTTCTGGGCTAAATCATGTGGCCCTTCAGACTAAACAAGCAAATAGCTGGTAATACCCCTTGGTCATTAGCTCCACTTTTACTGCTACTCATTTGTTCTTTATTTTGAGTTTCTGAACAGTCTTTTATGTGAAGGCAAAATAGGTCACCATATCTGTATGTAACTACTCCCAGTTGTCTTTCAAACCAACATTTTATTTAAAAATTTCTTACAGGGGTCAGACCATTTTACAACAAAATTAAGTATGAGGAAAATTAAATGCCACTTGTATATACTAGACATACATAAAACAAATTTTTGTTTTTGTCTTTGTAGTCTAGAATAAAAGTTTGAATTAAATTTCTCTGAAATAGAAAGGGTAAGATAACTTTATATAAGCCAGTAGGCTGCTTTCTATGACAAGAAAAGAAATA
>NW_006376123.1:0-1169 GCF_000327345.1 Myotis davidii | reverse complement strand
AACTGATTTCGTGCAACATTTTTTCTGCAGAAAGCTTTTTAATGATCCCAACCCAACTCAAAAAGGATTTGCCATTGGCTAAAGTTTAGTTCAATTCCTAAAAGTGTGCAAGAAAGTTAAAACCCTTTGAACAATGTTAGAAAGTGAGACCAATCTATTTGTTTTAAATAATAACAAAAGTGAAAGCTGAAAACAGAAAGAACTGGCCCCATAGCTAATGTGAATCCCCAAAGCAGCAGGGACAGGAGTTTTGGATTTCGATTGAGTTACAGGTCATTTGGGAAGCCCATGATGGAAAGATAGATAAATATTACCACACTCTCAGTATCTAGAAACCACCACCCTATTTTACACATAAGCCTATCTGCTTATGCACATATCCCCTCCCCGATTAGATTTAAAATGATCTCAAATGCCACCAACCATGTGAAGTCTTTTCAAATCCCAGCTCCCTGAACACACAGAAGTTGAGTTGGTGTGACTCTTACATCCTCCATCACTGTCTTTCCAGGATTCCAGATCATCCCAAATGTAAGCGGACACAGGCTATCTCCTAACATCTACATTTAGATTTGCACATGTTCATCCTAATGAGCAGGCAATTGAATAAAAGTTTTGTTTCTGAGAGAAAAAAAGTCTGTAGGTTGTCTTTCAAGGAAAGGGATAGAGAAGATGTCCAGTAAAGGGGGGTAAAAGCACTAAAGAGATGTGGCATCACCAGGAAGGAAGAATAGCACGACAAAAGTGTTAAGTGCATAAATGCAGCTCAGGTACCTGGGTTAAGGGACTAGATTCGAGTCTAATAGGCTGCAGTCAGAAGCGGTGACTAAGAGATTAGGGTGCCTATGTGAATCAAAGTTGAGGTTCACGAAGACTAATTTAAGGCAGAAGCTATACAGTCTTCTATTTTTGTATCTTGGGCCTACCTGGCTCTCCCGGTAATCATGGAATGTACTCCATTCTATTTATAAGAGTTTGATAAGCTATGTTTGCATATGCTAACATCAGTTCCTCTCTGACATGTGTGATCCATTCCAATCCTGACTCCTTGTGCAGATGTTTCTAAACTATCCCATTTTTCTTAATTGCATAGTCTCAAAGGGTTACACTGGTGAAGGGAAGCCATCCACAAATCTATAGCAGTTAAAGCAGTGGTTCTCAACCTTCCT
>NW_006376122.1:0-1169 GCF_000327345.1 Myotis davidii | reverse complement strand
TTTTTTTTTTTTTTCCCTTCTATAAAACCAAGGGGATATTCAGGGTTTAATCTAAAATATCTTCTCTCTTCATCTTAATTGCAGTACAATTTTAACCCAATATTCACAATTTTCAAAAATCAGACGTTTTTAAAATCATACTTTTGAGAAAAAGGTAAATCATATGAAAATGGATATATTTTAGTTATTTGTTGGATCACAACAACCTGCTGTATCTTGGGCTTAACTAAACTCACTCTCCTGTGCCTGCTTTATCCAGAGTTTTGCCGACTAGAATTCATTGTCAGAGTGATGATTCCAATAACTTTTATTACTACTTATCATCAAAGAACTATTCAGCCCCTCATTGCATTTATCATGGCATGAATGTTCAGAGAGTGGGAATGGTTCTCAACAACATATAATTCTCTCAGTAACTCACCTTTCATGGTTTTGTGACTTTCTCCTGTGAAAATGACTTCTTCATTTACATCTTAGACCTGCTTTCATTCCTAATTCCTAGTTCCACATTTCCACCTGCCTACCATTATCTCCAAGCTTCTCCCTCATCACAGTCAGTGAAATAGGCCAAGTGTCTACTCTCATACAGTTTATATGCTGGTTGAGAAACAGATGTGACATATCATACGTGAGTCTCAAAATGACATGTGAATTATTGAGTATTGTTTTATCATCAGAGAAGTGACTTGTCAGAGATTACATACCTGGTAAGTGACAGAATATATAATTTTTAAGCCATTGCTTTTCCTTTTATTTTTTTTAATGAAGACTTTCTTTTTCTTTTTTAGAGTTGTTTTAGGTTCACAGAAATATTGAGGGGAAGATACAGAGATATTCTATATGTCTGCTATTTCCACTCATGTATATTCTCCCTGATTATCAGCATCTCCCACTAGAGTAATACATTTATTTCAATTTATGAACCTATTGACACAACATTATTACCCCAAATCCACAGATTACATTAGGGTTCACTCTTGGTGTAGTAAATCAATGGGTTTGGATGGATGTATGACATGTATCCATCAGGATTAGTTAGCATGCTTAGTATTTTCACTGCCCTAAAAATTCTGTGTGCTCTGCCTATTCATACCTCCACTCTCCTGCCAACCTCTGGCAACCACAGGTCTTTTGGGGTTTTTGTTTGTTTGTTTTTTAATCCTCACCTG
>NW_006376121.1:0-1169 GCF_000327345.1 Myotis davidii | reverse complement strand
TGAGTGTTCAGTTGAGGGTGGGGCAGGGGAGTGGGGTTGAGAGACCAGACTGTCTGCACAGCCCCACCTAAAATGCTCGCCATTAAAGTACTGAGTACTCCCATGAAAACTCGAGGAGGTAAGAGGAAGATCAGATATGTGCCTGTCCTTCTCTATCAGAGTTCTGGGGCCCCAGGTTTAGGTCCAGAGAAAAATGGGAGGGTCTGGCTCAAGAGTGTGGAGACCATACGAGAAAGCCGGAGAGGCTCCCCTATGGGAAGGACCTGGGTGGTTTTTCTTTTAACCCAGTCAACAATCTTGATTTTTAAAAATCCCAAGGAATCCCCTCTATGAGACCAGGATCATCAGCTAGGGTGAAGGGCAGAGCTGTCAGCTTCCTCTGTCCCAGCAGGATTTTACCATGTATTATATTATTTCAGTGGTGCCAGACACAGGCAACAGTTCATGAGACATTGGATGATAAGGTCAAGCAAACTATTACACTGTAATGGCAGATTTCATCTGGAGAATCCCTGATTTTAATTGGTATAGTAGATTCGCGCGTGCACACACACCCATACACACCCCCATATCCACAGCCACTGCCACGTGACTTTGCAGTGCCTCTCGCTAAAGAGCCAGAGACGCTGTCCTCATCCTTAAGTCTGTGAGCCTGATGACTCGCTTGGCCAGTAGAATTCAGCAGAAGTAACATTGTCATTTTCGAGTTGGTGCTTCAAGAAGCCTGTGCTTCTGTCGCAGGCTTGAGCAGATGACCAGGCTCGCCTGCTGGAGGATGACAGCCATGAGGAGCAGCACCCAATTTCCCAGCTACCAAAGAGGAGGCCCTTCCAGGTTGGCCAACAGCCGGCCAGCCCCAGGCATGTGAGAGAAGCCAGCCAAGGGCAGCGGGGCCCCCTGGCCTCCTTGCAGCTGGACCCACACTGAAAGCAACGAGCAGTTACCCACGGCCTCGAGGGTTTGTGGTTGTTTATAGCACAGCACTGCTGTGGTAATAGATAACTGATACATTTATTCGTCAGTTTTCACCTGATAGTTGGCCAGGAAGAGATGTGGTCCCTAATGCTTCCCCATCCCAAGAATGGATTTCTAAGAAAACATAACCAAAAAGAACTTGGAAAAGGAAAGCTACTTGTTGGCTCCTGAATTTTAAATGAAGGCTAAGACAC
>NW_006376120.1:0-1169 GCF_000327345.1 Myotis davidii | reverse complement strand
TAGGCAGAGGGAACAGCATGTGCAAAGGCCCTGGGGCAGAAACATGCACGAGGAACAGCAGGCTGGCAAGACTGGAAGAGAGCAAAGGAAGAAGGGAGGAAGTAGTAAGTGACAAGGTGGGGATCTACGGGGGGTTCTGGACAGAGGAGTGTCTGAGAGGACCCCTCTGGCTGCTGGGTTGAGGGGCTGGGACTGCAAGGGACCCGGGTGGAGCTGGGCCAGCGAGCCAGCCACCCTTCTCGCAGGCTCCCTAGAGGACCCATTTCTCCTGAGCGAGCAGGGAGGCCGGGTGACAAGAAGGGCAGCACCCCCTGGTCTAAGAGCCGGGAAGAGGGAGGCACAGGGGTCGGCATAGTTGTCTTGGTTGCACAGATCAGGACACTGGGGCTGGGGGAGATGTCCCAGGCGGGCAGTGACAGAGGAAGGGTCTGACTCAGGGAAAGCCCTCCAAAGCCAGACTCGCATCCCAAGTGAGAGCAGCGCTGGTGAGCAGTGGGCGTGGTGGGGGTCTGTTCAGGTGTGGGGGGGCACAGTGTGCACGTGGGAGGGGGTGCTGTGGGGTCAGACAGATGTGAGCAGGCCAGATAGAGGCTGGACCCAGAAGGAGGACATCTGTCCCCTCCTGTCCCTCCCCCACCTCCATCCCCTCCAGGTGGTTCATACCAGAAAGTTCCCCAGTGCATCCCACTCTCCCTTCTGCCTCCTCCCCAGGGACCCCATCAACCTGCAGGTCCTCCAGGCCTTTGTGGACTGCCACGAGTTCGCCAACCTCAACCTTGTCCAAGCCCTCAGGTGAGTGGTTCAGGGCCTGCCCGCGATGGTGGCACAGCAGGGTGGGGCTGCTGGGGGCATCACGAGCCACACGGGTAAGAGCTCAAAGTGTCAGGAGCCAAAATGAATGAATGGCAGTGCCCGCTGCATGCAGCTGGGGCTGCTGAGACAATTGGCTGGACCACCTGGGACGGCACCTGGTTCATTTCTGCTGCTGCTGCCGGTATTATGTTACAACATTATAATAATACTTAATCACTGGAATTGTTATTACGATTATTACTGCCATTCCCACTACATTTCAGAATAGTGCTTGTTTTATTTATTTTATTAATAATGCTTAGCGTGTATTGCATTATTATTACTTATTATCCTATATAATAAAAGACTAATATGCA
>NW_006376119.1:0-1169 GCF_000327345.1 Myotis davidii | reverse complement strand
CCTTGAAGAAGAGGAAGATGCTTGGCATGTGAAGATATGGGCAAGGATTCCCAGGCAGAGGAGATAACACAATTGAAATTATGAAGGCACAAAGGTGGAGTGCTCATCTGAGTGCAGAATAGAAGATTCCTCTTTTTAAAAACACAAGATTGAACTTAGCCTTGCGGACCAGTTTAGAAAAATCCTACGGCCTTACTGAAAGGGCCTCTTTCCAAATTCTCATCGTCATACTCATTGCCCTTTAGAAGCAATAGAAATATTGCATATGAATCCCCCGTGGCACAGAGTCCCACAGGACAAGCTGAAAAAAATAACTTTCCTCTTCTGAACTCCCCTAGGCATGGTGCTTAAATTTCGTGACCTGGTTTCTTGGAGGCCTTGGCTCGGTTAACTTTCCCAGTTTGCTTGTGGAGGGCTTAGCACCCGATGCCACCTCCAACTCTCTGGAGCTCGGTTACATGCTGGCCGCAGCAGCCATGTCTGCAGCTCCAAGAATTCAGCAAAAGCCACAGCATACTTGCTCTGAAGGTCTTTCTTTCTCCTATTGGAGACATGGACCTTTGAAATACTTCCCCAACCTTTCTCAGCTACAACCTCCACTGCAGAGAGTAAAAGAAGCTCTTTAGTCAGACCTCAATTTCTAACATTTAAGTCATCCTGACCCCTCAGCACATTAAAGGTGATGATTCTTTTTCCTTATTCCATCCAACTACCTTCTAATAGAAACTGTGCTTCATAACGCTTTTGCCCTGATTGATGGGTGCTGAGTGTAACAGGTCCACAATCTGGCAAGAACAACCCCAGGAAACTGAACAGTCACCTCACAAGAAACTCAGCACCAACTGCAGGGCCACTTTGGCTGATTCACTTCCCACTTTTTGAAAACTGAAGTCATCATCTCTTCTTTGTCAAGAAGCCTTTGATTGCAGTGACAGCCCAGAACCAGAGAACCATAAGAGTAGAGAGTCCTACAGGCCGTGGCAACCACTGTTTAATCCCCTCATTTTACAGCAGACAAAATTGAGACCCAAAGCAGCAAAATGGCTTATTACCCCTTTTTAGTAGCTCAACTGGAACTAACATTTAGGTTTCCTGACTCATAAATTAGTTCCTTCCTCTACTACATGTTTATCAGCCTCCTAAAAGTTGGGAAAACTGAAAGAACAGCA
>NW_006376118.1:0-1169 GCF_000327345.1 Myotis davidii | reverse complement strand
GATTTTTAGAGAGAGTAGAAGGGAGGGGGTAGGTGGATTGAGAAGTCTCATGCACTCTCACTAGGGTCGGGGGATCAAATCTGCACCCCAGGTACATGCCTTTGACCAGGTATCAAGGGCCAATGCTCTAACCATTTGGCACACCAACCAGGGCCAAATATAGGAACTTTTTAGCCATTATTTCTTCAAACATTTTTCCTTCCCATTAGCTTTCTCCTTACCCTCTGAAACTATAAGTATTTTTAGATGTCATCTAAATATCTAAGTTTACAATTATATAAATGTTTATACATTATCACACAGGCCACTGAGGCTTAGTTATTTTTAAAAAAATCATTTATTGGTTTTGCATATTAAGTAGTCCATTAATCTCTCTCTCTATTTCCCAATCCTTTCTTTTGCAGTCTCTAATGTGCTGTTAAGTGTATCTGGGGAATATTTTGGATATTGTGCTTTTAAATTCTAGAATTTCCCTTTATTCTTTTTTATAGTTCCCATTTCTCTGCTGAGATTCCTCCTATCTTCAATCACCATGTTTACATTTTCCTTCAAGTCTTTAAACATGTTCACAGCAGCTATTATAAAATTCCAGTCTGCTCACTCTGACTCATCTCAGAGTCTGTTTCTCCCTTTTTAAATTATGAGCCCCTACTTCCTGCTTCTTCACATGTGTAGTGATATTAGATTGTATACTAAACATTGTAGATTATTCATTTCAGAATGTATGTTGTCTTCCCTTGAAGAGTATATGAGTTCTGGTCTGGTCAGTCTTGGTTTTACTCTTTTCAGGACTGCTCTTTTTCTATTTTATCCATATTCTTAGGGTGTCATTTTTTATTGTAGAACAGGGTCCTTCGTCCTAAAATGTGAGCTTTCTGTGTCACTTAAGTACCCTGAGTTGGTCAGGGAGATCTCTTCACTCTGACTGGGCTGAAACGCCAATATCTGTAAGCCGTGCGCAACCTCCAGTGTTCCAGTCTAGCTCCCTGCCAGCTCTCAGCAGCTCTCTGCTAAGCCTTACTGAGTCTCACCATGCACCTCTGCAGCCCATCCTCATCTAAATACCATAGGGGACATCCATATGGACTTCTGGGGGCACCTCCCTGTTCAACCCCTTCCTCTCTGAGAGCTTTCCCCGCCAATCACAGCTTCCTCAGTAGCTCTGAACT
>NW_006376117.1:0-1169 GCF_000327345.1 Myotis davidii | reverse complement strand
CTGAAATCAGTAAAGAAATATATTTTTTTAAAAGTTGGCTAATAATAAAAAGCCATGATTGCTGCAAAAGGAAACTGAGAGTATTTTGGGATTATATTTTTAGGGTTTGGTGGTTGCTATCATAGAGTCAAGCCATTCTCTACTCCTGGGCTAGATGGGCAATGACCATGAGATTGATCTCAAATAGTACTTGTTATCTTCTTATCTCTTTATTCTTGGTGTCATTGATTAGCTGAATTGGTCTTGCAGTGCTAGGAAGAATAGTCACAAGTTTTTGAAGCACTCGCTGCATACTATAATCTGTAAGCATATGAGTATAGCTTTCAATAGTCGGAAAGAGGGAAATGAAAAGAGAGCAAAGTTCATTACTTCATTCACACATGAAACTCAATCATCAGTTCAAAGTTCACTGAGAGCTTTCAAGAAACCATGAAGACGTCAGTCCTATCCAATACATTAAGATCACATGAATTCTACAGTAGTTAATGATCTTGGATGAATCTAGAGCTGAAATCTTTCAGAATACACACCATCATTTTTCTGTTCTTTTTTTTTTCATTAGCCCACAGTACTGTATTGAAATTCACAGTTGGGGGACAGCTTTTGTTTTTGCCAACTCTATGTCCATGAACTCTTCCTTTGGTAAAACAGTAACTCGTGTTTCTTCTGGGGAACCATCTCCCCATTCTCTTCGTAGGTCTTACAGTGCAAGTCATGAGGTTAGGAACCAATTCTCAGTGCTGTCGGCTGGATTTTGCAGTACTTTCCACTTCAATGCTAATTGTACTTGAACCCTAAGGTATATTTAACCTTGCCCTAACCTTCAGGACCAATTTTGAGGAGAGATAACAGTAAAATAAAGAATTCTGTGATGCAACGTTATGATTTTTGCTCTAAGTTGGTTTCTGATTTTTGTGCCTCAGTTCTAACAATGGACCACTCACCTTGATATCTGGGACCTTACTCACTGTAATTTTTCCCTGAAAATCTGACATCTTACCTTTCTCTTGTTTGTTCCTGGAGACTTGGATTATGACTGCATCAACTGACTGACTTCACTGGTACTGATGAGTTGACTTACTGGCTTTCTTATTTTTTTTCTGAAAGCTTCTGGAGGACTAGACTGTAGTTATTAGACATCATGGTTAGAAGTGTTCCTATTTCTTGGT
>NW_006376116.1:0-1169 GCF_000327345.1 Myotis davidii | reverse complement strand
TTTGACAAAGGATCAATGACAATCCAATGGAGAAAGGATATCTTTTTGAAAAATGGTGAAAAACTCAATATCCATATGCAAAAAACAAACCCCAATCTAGACACTGATCTTAACACCTTTCATAAAAATTTATGCAAAATTGGTCACAGATTTAATGTCAAATGCAAAGCTATAAAATTTCCAAAATATAACAGTAGAAAATGTAGGTGACCTTGGGATTCACTTTTTAGAAATACCAACAAAAAAACCTGCACAATCTATGAAAGAAATTGATAATCTGGATTTCATTAAAATTAAAAATATCTGTTCTACAAAAAAACACTGATAAAAGAATGAAAAGCCACATAAAGGGAGAAAATATATGAAAAAACACACATCTAATAGTGAATGTGTTTAGACAAAGAACTCTTAAAACTCAAAAATAAGAAACAAACAACCCAACTAAAAGTTGGGCAAAATGATTATAGCACTAATCAAAAGAAAGTTTCAGTGGCTATATTAATATCAAAGTTGATTTCAGAACAAAATATATCAGGGACGATGGGTGTCATTTCATGATGGTTAATTCTCTGAGAGGACATAACTATGAAAGTTTATGCATCTAAAATATATGAAGCAAAACTATAGAATTCCAAAGAGAAACAAATGTATATAGTGGAGGAATTCAGTACTCCTTTCTCAACAATTGATAGAGCAAATAGAAAATATACTAACTTGATATAATTAACATTTGCTCAATACTACACCCAAAAAGACTGGAATGCATATTTTTAAGTGTATGAAGAACACCAATTTAGACGACATTTTGGGCTATAAAACACTGCTCAATAAAAAGGATTCATATATAGTCTCCCCCAAAAAATGGAATTAGGTTAGAAATTGATATAGAAAGACATCTGGAAAAAATCCATAAATCTCTGGAAACTAAAATGCATACATCTAAAAGAACCAGTGGGTCAAAGAAATGAAAAGGAAAATCAGAAAGCAACTTAAAAAATAAAAATGAAAATACAACATATCCAATATGTGAGACGCCACTGAAGCATATTTAGGAGGATATGGATAGCACTAAATATCTGTATTAGAAAATGAAAAAAGGTCTCAAATCACCTTAGTCGTTACTACCTTAAGAAAAACTAGAAGTAGCCGAAACCGGTTTGGCTCAGTGG
>NW_006376115.1:0-1166 GCF_000327345.1 Myotis davidii | reverse complement strand
GAACAGAAATGTCTTGTCTCCACTCAGGCCTTGAGAAGAGGGCTTCTCCCTGAAAGATTTCTCCTTGAATTACCTCCCTCCCTCAATTTAAAGACAACCCTATACTAGTTTCTAGAATAGACATCTGTAACAGAAGCTGACAGCATCTGGAGAATTGGGTGCGTATGGCTGTTGGTCAAGTTTGGGCCACAGGTTTGTGTGTTGTTAGTTTTTAGTTTCCTTCCCACATCCTCAGGTTGGGGCAGATATAAGGTTGCGTGCAACATGGATTCACAGTGGGGCTCTTGAGGCAAGTGCAGGGGTAGGAAACAAATTTGGTCTCAGTATTCTCTGAGTGCAACTCCTGAAGGTTGCAAAGCAAAGCAAAATCAAGTCAGCAGAGCTGGAAGGTGGAGCCATCTAGGGCAGCTGGCCAGGAGTGATGCTCATGATGGTACAGGGAGGAGAAGCCGCACCCTAAGGCGCCCGTTTGTAGACACAGCTACAACGTAGGGTGGCTCCCATGCGCCATCACAAGTCTAGAAGCCTCTAGTCCTCTGGTTCCAACCTCTCATTTCCTGCACTCAGGTTTAGTGATATCTATGGCTAAACCTTCTGCCCCTTCAGCATGACCTGGCACTAAACATCAACTTCCAAGATTAAATTGGGCTCCCACTGCAGAATGCCAACTCCTGGCACTGTACCTATGAAATCTTCCAAATTCAAACCCCCTCTCCCCTCAGTCACAGCCTCCACAGTGGCAGCTACCACGACCTCTCACCTCGGGCTATGCAGCAGCCCCCTGCCTGGTCTCCTCACACTACTTGGGCTCCCTCCATTTCTTCTGGCACTGCAGCCAGGGTGCTCTTCCAAAGATGCAAATCTGACCATGCCACGCCCATGCTTGAATCCCTTCCCTGGCTTCTCATTGTTGTTAGAATCAAGTTCCAAGACCACAGCCTAGGAGAATGTGGCTCCAGCTGATCTCTGGCCTCCTCCCACTTCCATCTCCTTGCCCATCAGCTTTAGTCACATTAATTTTATTTCTGCCCCTTGACTATGCCAAGGCCTTACCCTTCAGAGCCTTCACATGTGCTGTTCCCTCTGGCTGGAATGCTTTTCCCATCACACTTCACTTCTCAGTGTAAATGTCACTTTCTCAAGAAAGTTCTCCTTGAACCCCCCCC
>NW_006376114.1:0-1168 GCF_000327345.1 Myotis davidii | reverse complement strand
TTTTTTGTTACTCCACACACTCTTAAGTGATAAGACAAGCACTGCCTTCATACAGCAGAATAATATATATTTTGGCAGCTTCTTAGAACAAATTTTTGTTTTCCCCAGTGTTGTGGAGAATATCCATTCATTAATCAATTTAAAAATTCTGAATTTCCAATGGAAAAAAAACATTCTTCTTTCTTAAGGCTAATTAGCTAACACACAGACGTGCACACACTGGGATTTTAAAATAACTTCCTTTTATTTTTGTGGAGCAGCATTAACCACCAGTATTATTTTTAAAGTTTTATATCACCCTTCAGATGAGTTTTGAGGCAAGCAGAAGGCTAATTTTTAAATGTGTTTCATATGGTCTGTTTTGCGTGGTAGGATAATCTGGATAAACCTCCCTTTGAGACATTCCTTCCATTTATCTCTTTGTTTTCTCTTTGCTCAAGCAGCAAGCCAACTTGTTCTTCACCTCAAGAGAGCTAACTTGGCTTTTCCAGGGATTTTCAATTATTTCCAGATGTTGGACAAAATACAACATTGAGAATACCATAATTTTCAAAAGTGTCTATACGTTTTATAGTGTCATCGGTTCCAAGTCATCCTATATTCTCTTTTACATTCAGACTTCACACTTTACTAAATTCACAGCAATTTTTCCTCCTTTCATTGCCAATGTCCCCAACACCAGTGGCTCAGTTCTCGCCTTTTTGTGTTCCTCTGAGAGACTTACAGAATTCTCAAACATGAAGGTGCTTTTCTGAACCTGTTCTCAGTGTGGGTTTCTCAGTGGTGAGGTGGAGAATCCTTCTCATCCGTGCTGCCTTCAGCAGCTGTGTAAATACAGCTGGAAACTTGCAAGTGGACAGTGTCGATTGTAAATAAGTTTCCTTATGTGTTTTGGAATGCTGTTCTGAGAACGAAGAACTGTGAATTTCAGTTGAGCCTTCATGAGCTGCAGTACAACTTTCATCCACATATTAAATGTGACTTTCTGGGTTCGGACAAAGCCTTTCTCTTGGTGGACATATTAGTCTTTAGCTTCAGGCTCTTTCTTGGACTTTCCGCTTTACAATATCCTAAAACTGACAGCTAACAAAAATATTACAAATTCTTTGTCTTCTGAATGGTTTGTGTAAGAGAGGTGTATTAGTTTGCTAGGGCTGCCACAACAAAA
>NW_006376113.1:0-1169 GCF_000327345.1 Myotis davidii | reverse complement strand
CACACTGAGCTCAAAAGATTCGCCATCACTGATATATGCAGTCTCAAACCTGAGAACTATGCTAATTCTTTTGAGATAAATAAAAGGCAAAGATGTCAGAATAAATAAGAAATTTGCTTAGATTATGTTAGTGAATATAAACTTGACCTACAGGCTTTGGTGGGCAGGTATCAGGCATTTCTCAAAGGAACTATTCCAAATTGTAGCGATAGTAGCACAACTCCTGAACCATCATGGATGACCAAGATCTTGCAAAAAAAATTCACTGCAAGCAGCTCTCTGAAAATATCAAATCTCTGTGATACGCAAATACTCATTTCCAACAGTGACCATTTATTGAGCGTGAGGATTTTTAAATGACTCCTCCATACCAGAAATCAGTATTAATTGAAATCATCATTATAAAATCTTCAGATTTTAGTCCACAATCATAATTCTATCCTCAGGCCACTCTCTCTTCTTCCACTCCTTACCCAGATTCTAATTACTTTTATCATTTTGTGTATATGTCTACTATGTGAACTATATTTTTGTAAACATTTTTATAGGAGTATAAATCTATAAATCTTACATATACAGCCTGAAGAATGTTTATCAATTAACATACCACAGTAACCACCACCGAGATCAAGCAATAGGATAGTACAAGAACCAAAGAAGTCTTTCTCATGCCCCTAAGATGTAACCACTACTCTGATGTATATCATGAGAATTTAGGTCTGCTATTGATTTTTCTATGAATGAAATCATACAGTGTGCATTCTTGTGTGTCTGACTTCTTTTGTATGATATTATGTGCATGAGATAAATCTATGTAGCATTTTCTATTGTAAGATTATACTAACAATAGTTATCCATTCAACTGATAAGTGTATATTGGTGTTGACTCCAGTGTTCAGCTACTAAGGTTAATATAGCCATGAATACACTTCTCTTAGAAATATACCAAGAGGTGAAAATGCTAAGTTGGGTATGTGAGTATAATCAACTTTTCTAGATATTGTCAAGGACTTATAGTTATACCAATTTAAACTACCATTATCTATTAGAGTTACAGTTTCTCTATATCTTTGCTTATATTTGGTATTTCAGGACTTTTGTTTTGTTGCAATTTCAGCCATTTCAGTGGATAAGTAGTAGAGACTCAAAATGCTTATTATTTGCACTAA
>NW_006376112.1:0-1169 GCF_000327345.1 Myotis davidii | reverse complement strand
CATAGACATAGACATAGACATAGACATAGAGATGCACATGCACATACACTCCTATTGGCTCTGTGTCTCTGGAGAACACTAGGAAATGCAGGCTGTTATGTAAAGTGTCAGAAAAGTACAGAAGGGTAAAATGGAGGAGGATACTCAGGTAAGTTCAGTGCAAAAGGAAGAGAAAGGGGATTATTGGATATACTCGGAGCAGGAACCATTCCTGTTCATCTTTGTAACCTTAACACCATCCTGGTGTACAAGTATCAAATAAAAAAAGGAGAAAGAAAGAGGGAGAGAGGGGAGGGGTGGGAGGAGGGGAAAGAGGGAGAGGGAGGGCAGGGAGGGTAAAAAGGAAGTCCCAAGGAGACTGGAGGCGAGGTTCTGCTCTAGTTGTCCTTTCCTCCTTTTAACCTCTTCAACGCCGCCCGGAGTACTCCTTTTCTGCAGACTTTAAAGTCAAGCAACAAGCACAAATCTCTTACCATTTCCCCCAAAACTTTTACTTCATCAGACACCTCTCTCATCTATATCACTTGGAGGTCTAGCCAACAATGTCTTCTTTTTAAATGAGAGCACTTAGTCTGGAATCTGTCTTGGCACAGCCATAATGCTGTGCTTTGATTATGGATCGGCTGGGGAGACGGGACCTGGAAGATGAATGCTCGGATTGCTGGGTAATTACATCCTGACCACCAGAATTCCCCCCTGTGGTTTCAATTGGATACATGCACTGCTTTCTGTCCCTGGCATGTGCTGGAGTCACCCACAAAGCAGCCACATTCCTGCCCAGGACACGGGGGCTGTGTCCTGTCTGGGACAATCCTGGAGAGTCTTCTGGAATGAAAGTAGAAGCAAAGGAGATGAGTTATGGAATTTTTATGTTAGTTTTGTATGTTCTCTGGGCTGAGTTAAGACTGGGTTTTCTCTTTTATGGTGAAGTTGCAGCCGTCTGGGAAGGCTTGGATGCCCAGAGATCCTGCCCACCATACGGTTAGTGTCAGCTCTTCAGTGAAGATTTGTACTAGATGACTACCCACCCCCGAAAAAAAGAGCTCTCTGAGGTGGAATCAGACATGTCTTGGTGAAAAGTTTTCATAATAGAAAGAAGAGGAGACACCATCCCTGAAAAAAAAAGTTGTGTATTTATTTTATAATCTGTCCTAGGACCATTCTCATTC
>NW_006376111.1:0-1169 GCF_000327345.1 Myotis davidii | reverse complement strand
AAACAAACAAACAAACAAACAAACAGAGGCCAAAGTCTAGTATCAATTTCTATCCTACCATTCATTCCTACCTAATCTCCCAGCAAGTTAGTGCAAATGAAAGCAAGCACTTCAGTGCTGCAGGTAGTGAAGCCTGTTCCTTTCCCAAGAGAGGCCTGTAAAACAGGACAGTCACTGACAGCAGTACAATTACTGACACAGATACAGACTTTATGGACATGTTTATCTCCGCTGTAAATCCACACTCTCTCTCCACTCCGATTCACGAGTCATAAAGAAATTGCAGATAATGAAAAACTTGGGGAAATTTACAGCATGTCGGAAACCTCAGACAGCCAGAAGAAATTAAAGAGCTGACTAGGGATAAATCACACAGGTACAATTAAAACTTCCCACATACCTCCTTCATTTCCAAACTGAGGCACAATCCAATGGAGCTGATGAAAAGTTGAGGTCATGACTCCTCTGGCTGTAATCATTTCTTAACTAACTGCATGTTAAAATTAGCCAATTCACGGTCACGTGTAAATGCTGATTTCTTGCTGCCACTTTGATTTCCTTCGCTCTCCCCTAGAAGCACTCACAGAGCAATTCTGTCTAAAAACAGGCCAAATTGCAACAAACAATAAACCGAAAGGTTATGTCCCATCTCCCACAGCCATCTCTGTAGGTGCAGGACATCTTTACCATTGCCACTGTGGACAGAGCATTAAAATGAGAAAGTGGAGCTACAATGGATGAATGAAATTGGAGGTTTCTTCTTCCCCAATAAATAACAATTCTGAAGGTTTCATTTGATCTCTTTCCAACATTCCAAAGGAGATTTTAAAGGACTATTATGTTTGATACTAGAATAAGAATGACTTCTGGTAATACTTGTTTTTCAGTAGTGGACTGAGTTAGTCTATACTTTTAGGGACTATCTCTACATGAACTTAAAAGTGGTATGGCTTTAGCAATACTGCCTCAACTACCCAACTCTTGTTTTTCACATTCATTCAGTTACAAAGGCTACTAAAGGGAAGGACAAAACAAAAAGGAGAAAAAAAGGCAAAACAAAACAAAGACACCAGACTTTACCAGAATGTAATAGTGCTAATTAATATGCAACTCTTGTTCCAACATAACAAATCAAAAAAATAGCAAAGATAAGAAACAATGTCTAGATA
>NW_006376110.1:0-1169 GCF_000327345.1 Myotis davidii | reverse complement strand
AGTGAATGCTAATTTTTCCACACATTAAATCCTCCCTTGATTTGCTCTTCCATAACAAATTAATTTTTTTGATGTGTGAACAGCCTGAGAGAAGTTATTGTCCATGTATTTATAGAAAGTTCATCAACAGGAGATTTTGGCACTTTGGGAAATACAATATCTTAGTTTAAGGATTTAAACTAAGCATTTAAAGATGAGAAAACAGGATTCCAGTGGCTATCATTGCGCTGAGGAGTAGCGACTGGGTTTCAACCCCTTCTCTGACTGCATGTAAAGCATTTAGCCCAGGCTAGGGCAGATAGTACATAGTATATGTTAGCTAGCTATTGTTCCTTTTGATAACACAGACTACCGAGGATTTAGTTAATTCTCCCGTTTTGTTAGAGTAGACATCCCCAAGTTAGCAGTTCAGCTCCCGCCGGCCTCTTGTAGTCCTCCTGTGCTACAAACCTGGGCCTCAGAGTCACCCTAAAACTGACTGTATTTTACATATGTAGTAGTTCATAACTGTCCGTTAAGAAGCCATAAAAAATAACAAGGGCGATGTCGATTTCTCAGGATTCAAAGGCGACATGCCTTCCCTTCCCCTCCTTGAAATCTTTGATCTATAACCTTAGATATCCTACAATATGCTTCAATTAATGTCAAACTTAAAAGATGAATAAAAATCCAGTTAAGGATTTTAGTTCCTGGCTGAGTTAAATCAACTCTGTGTTCCACAGCAGGCTAATTCTGTGATGAAGCTACAGCCATAGACTTATTTTTGCCTAAGCCAGGTAGCTTTCCCCTGCCCCACTGTCATCCTGAAAATATGTGCAGTGGTAACAGGAAGAATTTGATAATCAGGTCTGAGTATCCCCATAACTTAAGTGAAATTTAGCACCACTGTTAGGAAAACAGTTTAAACCATGTTGATCACCGGAATCCTAGTCATCTGAAGGATGACTAAATTTCACCCATTATGTTGTCCCTTCAAGGTTTGTTGATTTGTAAGTTCCCTTGAGTAGAACAGTATAAAGGGCAAGATTTATTATGTTTAAATAATATGAGTTTCTTCCTTGGTGTATACCATACTGTGGGAAACCATGAAGAAACTAGGCTTGATTGTCCACAAGTTTGATAAACACCAGTTTGGGTTTTTTATGTTTTATTGATTTTTTTAGAGAGAG
>NW_006376109.1:0-1169 GCF_000327345.1 Myotis davidii | reverse complement strand
GTCTCCACTAGAAGTAAAATAACAATAATGATAATATGTATAACAACTTTGTATTATATGTACAAATAATAATTTTGTGTGCTTACTGTGTATGTAGGTACTGTTTAAGAGTTAAGATATTGTGTCTTATTTACTCCTCACTACAGCACTGTAAATTGGGTGCTTTATTATGCTCGTTTCACGGATGAAGTAGTTGATAAACTTGCTCAACGTTATACTCCTGAATAGATCCAGGCCTTCTGACATTAGAAGCTGCACTCCTGTTACTCTATTAGCATAGTCAACGGTGTGAACCCATCAGTGATTTTAAGGCCAACAGAAGATGGGTATTGTTGTCACTTGGATGGGAGAGACGACAGCATGGGGACCCACTAAATATGCTAGTTTAGGCGGCATGGCTTGGTTTTCTAAGTTTATCCCTGGATATAAATAGAATTTCATTAATTATGTCTCCATCCATCTGACAGCTGCAGCAGAAACACCATGAGGAGGCATTGCAAATGCAATAACTGCCTTGTTCCTGGATGCTCACAGCAGAGTACAGGCTAAAGTCTACAGAGGAACAGAGACACTTACAACAGGCTCCCTGGACTTCATTCTCTCCCCTGAATAGCTCATTTCTTTCATACCACCCATTCCAATCACTTCCTTTGAAATGTTTCATGCTACAACTTTCATAAGCGATTTGAACTCCACTACCTCATTTAAGAGGCATGGAATAATGGGCTCCTTATTTAACCTATTTACCTTAATATCTGGTTAGAAGAACCTAAATTCACAAAGTTATAAATTGATATGAGGGATAGAAAGCATAAATGTCCACACTGGGATAAAGAGTGCTCAATATTCTATTCCAAATACTGGCACCAAAGTGTATATGACTTTACGGGTCCGAGAGCATGAATCTATTCCTGCCTGACACATAGTAGGTGCTCATAAAAAGTCTTGATAGATTAATTTGAGTTGAATTATAAGAAGGGGCTAGAAGAATCAGATCAAATTCTGGAATTAGAATCTAAAAATTGCAGGCAAGTTCCTACCAGGAGGCAGATAGAAGGTGTATCTGGATCTGGTAGGACATCAGAAAAGGTATTAGGTCACAATCATGAAATGGCCAATGTCAGGAATGCAATCAAGAGAGGAAAAGGAGCCCTGACTGGTTTGGCTCA
>NW_006376108.1:0-1168 GCF_000327345.1 Myotis davidii | reverse complement strand
ACAGTCAATAATATTGTAATAATTATATATGGTTACTAGACTTATCAGGGTGATTCCTTTGTAAGGTATATAAATGTTGAACCACTATGTTGTACACTTGAAACTCATACAATGTTGTATGTCAAGTATAACTTAAAAAACTTAAAAAAAATAATGGTCGAGAGTAGAGGAAGGACAGGAGAGGATCGTGGGAGGAAGGGTGACACTGTTACTCTGAAGGAGGTTTACTTATTCATGAATTGATAAGCAGTTGTCAGGTTTAAGCTCCAAAGTGGTGAGATAAGATAGGCATCTTGGAAAGATTCTTAACCTCTGGGACTCTTGATTTCTAAAAGAATGTAACTGGGAATTTCATTCATGCTGTCTAGCTCCATGCATGTTTGTGAGGATAAAAGAGCTAATTTTTGTACATAGTAGATATTCATTAACTATATTTGTCCTCTTTCCATCCTTCCCCTGAATTCTTTTTAATTGTGAAATGTCCATGTTCCTCCTTTAACAACGATATTGCATGGTGTGTTGATTACATTTCATGTATTTATCTTGTTTCTGAAACTTGACTCTTTACTTTAAGTAGAGAAAATGTCTTAGTGTTTGCATGCCTTTCTTCATTTCTAAGTTTGGTCAGTGTCTTACACATATAGTAAGCAACTGCTTTCTGTTTTAGAATTCAGAGATTTGATTAAAATGGCACCTTAGCACCATTGTGTGTCCCAACAGTTTGTAAAATTATTGGAAGAATTTATTCTTCTATATGTGGTTGGAATTAGTACTTTCAAATAACATGAAGGATTGGTTTTTACTGCTTTATCAGTTTGTCAGCATCTTTCTGCATTCTGCGTAATATTTTAGATATCGATAGAAAGTTGTATCATATTACATGTGGAAGAGTCTTAATGGTTTCAGATCTTGGGGATTCACTACCTAATTTCCTTAAGTAAATAACTCCCCTTCCTAAAAAGGAACCATCTCCCATACCCAGTACATTGTATTAGTCTGGAACTGCAAGACACCTAGTTTTTCAGGTACTTGTATTGTAAAATATGCAAAAACCAAGGAAGACTCTTTTTGCTTGAAAACTTCTTTTAGTTGCTATTTTTTAAATAGTTATCATGATTTAAAATTGAATTTGTATGCAACTTTTGTTTATAAAGTTTCCCTTAAAAAA
>NW_006376107.1:0-1168 GCF_000327345.1 Myotis davidii | reverse complement strand
CATCCATTCCCCTCCCAGAACCTCTCAATGTGTCCGCACAGCTGTCACAGACAGCAGCTCTTTTGTGCACTCTTTGCTCTGAAGCTCCAATAGCATTTATGTTGCCTCTCAAAGTTGTAGTCTCACACTCTGTCCTCATAACAAAAAGTCTCTCAGGTAAAGGGCCTAATGAAATATACATGGGTTTTCCTCTTGCCAAAGCACTGTCCAATACCATTCCTTCACATCTGCTTAAGGACAGGAGTGCTTCGATTTCCAAAAGAAATGCACTTTGTTCTAAAATAAAATATGGCACCTATGAAATCATGCAAGATGTAATTTAAGAAGCGCCCGCTCAGTATTATAACAGGATTTTCTTATCAAGCTCTCTCCAGATGCTGCGGCTGTCACTTAGGCCATGCCAATGTCTGGTGTCATGCCAGCTTGATGCCAAGTTGGTTCCACTTGTCACCCTTTCAATTTCCCAGCTGGCCTCAATTTTAAAGGGCATATTAGCATTATCATAGCAATCTTAAAGATGCGGCTTGGCCTGACTTTAAGCCCATTTTGTTTCTAAGTCACCAAGTGTAATGAAATACCACTGAGATAAAAGGGAATTTTATTGTCTATATAGGACATCAAATATTCTAATCTCTGACCAAAGAAATTGAAGGATTTTACAAAGGTTGTTCTATGAGACACACTGCAGTGTAGCATCAAAGGGAACAAGAGGTGCTTTGGAACACATTAGATTAAATAACAGGTAGGGGTATGTGTTCCCTTGCACATTTTGTAAAACCCTATGCCTATTGGGTGAACACAAACGGTTTTAATGAAAGTCTTTAGAAGATTACAGAACGGTGCAACAAAGTAGAGAAGTCTGGAAATATAAATGCACTCTAAAATAAATCATTGAATAATAAAATCACTCCCTGTCAATTATTAGTGGCAAGTCTCAACCTTGCCTAAATACAGATACTTAGAGCAGCATCTTCAGATTTATTCTGTTTGCCTGTGCTGCTGCCTTAAAACTACATTAAACTTAAATTGTGTGATAGAGATCTTTGCCTTAAGATAAATGAAAGTCTCAAAGAGACTATTAGCTACTAATAATATTATTTGACATTTTTAGTCATCATTACAGAATCTATATAAAATATATATTGAGTGACCAGATTATTATGACCAC
>NW_006376106.1:0-1169 GCF_000327345.1 Myotis davidii | reverse complement strand
GGCTGATCCAAACCTTCATTCATGAAGGCTATGAATTCATGCGAGTCTTTCCCATAAGGGATTACTTACTCTTCCAAATACCTATATTATTCAGTTCCAAGTATACTTTCTATTCCTTCATTATGTTTCCTGTATAAGTACAATTACCTGCTTCAACACTGAAATCCCTCATTTTACCACTTCAAACAATGGCATGTAGTACTCCAAACTGGAAGATGACATCAATGAAGCCATTGTGTGTTCCCTGGAGGGCTCTTTCAATACATTCCCACCATAGGTACTATGAAATCTAAGCCAGGGGTAGGCAAACTATTTCTGTCAAAGGTCAGATAGGAAATACTGTACACTTGCTGGGCTATATGGTCTCTTTTTATTACTACTCAGTGGTGTTACTACAGGAAAGCATAGGTAACACATAAACAAACACTTGAGGCTATGTTACAATAAAATTTACAAAAACAGATGGTAGGCTAGGTTGGTCTCACTTACCAAAGATTGCAGACCCTTTCTCCAAACCCCCAAAACCTGAAGTCATAGAAGCAATAAACAAGTAAATGTTAAATGAGATATTAAACTTTATAGTGAAAAGTGCCACTTCCAATGTCATGTTCTTAGTTCCTAACCTGTATTTTGTCTATAAATAAGACATGACAGTGCATCAATTTCTGGTTCAAAGGATATAACACATCCAGTAAGATAGCAAACTAACATTTCACACTGCCATCCATCTAGAATTGTAACTACATGATAGCTACAAAAGGTCCTGTTTCTGATGGATGAGTTAGACAGTACTACCAAAGGTTTAACTAGGTTCATTTGCCTTAATTAATTAATTGCCTTACCCTTAGCTATATAGGAACAGAAGCGATGTTGTGTAGGAGTAATGGTGATTAGGGCACTTAGTAATCCCACAGGTAGTTTTATTAGCCAAGACATCTATTCAAGAAAGTCCAATAAAACCCTGAATATAATTTAAATGACACAAAATTGCTGCCCCTGAATGATACAATGGATTGCGATGTTTTTAATCTGTCACTATGTGGCTGACTGGTTCCCCATGAATATGGTTACACATAGAACTGGGCGCAGGACTTTCTGATAGATTGGGTACTTAGCATTGGCATGAGTAAGGTCAACCTTGGTAAAGGGAAGTCTGTATTATTTTTTTT
>NW_006376105.1:0-1168 GCF_000327345.1 Myotis davidii | reverse complement strand
GTGGAGTGGGGAACATATGTGAATCCCGCAGAGGAGTTTCTCAAATTATACTCACGATATTCTGCTCCCGACCTGCCATAATAAGACAGGGTTTGGTAATATATCATTTTCTTCGAGTATGTTGGAATAGAAAAAAAAGTTTGAATACATTGTTCTATAATATACTGCTTAGATATGAAGTTATTATATAAATAATAATATCAAATTAAATCAATACCATGGATGTGAAATCTTAAAATATTATTTATTTTTCTTTATTGATCCTAGACAATTTAAAAATATTTGGACATTGTTATATATCCTGTCTTATAATATAAGAAGTAAATAATACTATAATATGTATATTTTTCAGGTTATGCTTAGCTGTCAGTGACAGTAGGATAACAGAAAAAAATTATTTCTTATTTTGGTTTGCAGCATTACTTCTTTTATTGAAAATGAAGACTGGTCTTTAGTGCTTTTTTCAATCTAAATTTGATTTTATAAAAGAATTAATGAAAATTAAACCAATATAACTGGTTTGCAAATTTAGTAAAAATAGACTATATTTAGGGAAAATTAAAAACAACAACAACAAATATATATATATATTTGTTGTTGTTGTTTTTAATTTTCCCTAAATATAGTCTATTTTTACTAAATTTGCAAACCAGTTATATTGGTTTAATTTTCATTAATTCTTTTATAAAATCAAATTTAGATTGAAAAAAGCACTAAAGACCAGTCTTCATTTTCAATAAAAGAAGTAATGCTGCAAACCAAAATAAGAAATAATTTTTTTCTGTTATCCTACTGTCACTGACAGCTAAGCATAACCTGAAAAATATACATATTATAGTATTATTTACTTCTTATATTATAAGACAGGATATATAACAATGTCCAAATATTTTTAAATTGTCTAGGATCA
This sequence comes from Myotis davidii, assembly GCF_000327345.1. NCBI lineage: Eukaryota > Metazoa > Chordata > Mammalia > Chiroptera > Vespertilionidae > Myotis > Myotis davidii. The sequence continues at coordinate 258 of NW_006376105.1, read as the reverse complement.
ATAAAGAAAAATAAATAATATTTTAAGATTTCACATCCATGGTATTGATTTAATTTGATATTATTATTTATATAATAACTTCATATCTAAGCAGTATATTATAGAACAATGTATTCAAACTTTTTTTTCTATTCCAACATACTCGAAGAAAATGATATATTACCAAACCCTGTCTTATTATGGCAGGTCGGGAGCAGAATATCGTGAGTATAATTTGAGAAACTCCTCTGCGGGATTCACATATGTTCCCCACTCCAC
>NW_006376104.1:0-1168 GCF_000327345.1 Myotis davidii | reverse complement strand
AGGTTCCTGCAGTAAGTGGAAGATTGGATTTGGGGGCAGCTATGAAGTTTCCCAAGCATATTGTTAGAATCACAGAATGTTAGAGTTGAAAGCAATTTGGGGTAATACCTTTGTGTTCCTCTCATTTACAGATGAGAAACTAGAACCACAGAGTCAATTTATCTGCTTACTATCATGAAGCAGAATTTAATTGGAAAAATCATTAATAAACCATTGAGCTGCAAGAAAAGATACAGAATTCTCAAGTCAATTTAACCAACCATCCAGTGATTGTCAAGGTACTTTGAGCTTCTTCCGAAAAACAAGCCTCTTTTATTGCAGTGCTATTCGCCAAGGCTGTGTGGTTTTTGCTGAGAAACTGATGTGACTAAGAAGTAATTGTCTCAATTTATACCATCGCCTTGGCAAAGATTTATCTTATATTTGCTATGGTTCATTTAGTCGAATCTGTAACATTCACCAAACCTAACAGTAAAGAGGAGAGCTGCCAGTATGACTTAGAATCTAATAAACACAAGAAACATAACTGCAACCATGCAGAGGCCATCTCATCATTTCTGGAAGATTCCTAGGTAGAAAAGACCCATGGGATGAAGCTATGAAGAGGACAGAAATATATTCATTCATCATTCCTATCATTAATTAATTCACTCATCAAATATTTATTGAGCCCCTACTATGCGTCACACCAGACATTTTTCTTCTGGTAGTTTTGCAAATGTATATTAACTTAGTGCAGTAAAGGTCACTTCTTGATCTCTAATAAGTATTTATCTCAAAAGTAAGATAAGAAGTAACTGACATATTCTATTCTAAAATTCACACTCCTGAATTTCAGAGGAAAACCCCAATAGAACAGTACATTTTTGGTAGACCTAATGCACACTCTAAATATTTGCACACCAGTCAGGTAAGCAGCCACTACCAGAGTTTCAGCATATTCTGGGTTTGGGGAATTAAATAAATCTACTTTTTGGTTCAGGGGATTCAATAAATCAATTTTTGGGTTTTTGAGAGTTTCAATCAAGTTATTTAAATATATATATGAATAAAATACATTTGATTTCAAACAAGGACAAATAATGAATCAACATTGACTAAGAATACCAGCTTAGTACAGGAAAATATCCTGTAGAGGAAAATGGTAAATTAAATATTCTATTTAATT
>NW_006376103.1:0-1168 GCF_000327345.1 Myotis davidii | reverse complement strand
TCTCTCTTTGGCTGCCTCTGAATCTTGATGGTTCGTATAATCATGTGAACTTGCTTTAAAAGGAAATCTAAACTAGGATCATTAGATCAATTATTTCAGGTTGAAAATTATGGTCCTTTGAACCCAACAGTCCCACGTTGCTCTAACACAGTCCTAGAGAAGGAAAGATTTTTCAAATATTTCCGTTCCAAAATGTTATGACCTTTCAACCTGTGCAAGAAGAGCTTCATTTCCAAAAGAGGAATCTGAGCGAATACTCATCACCCCAACCAACCAATGGTAATAGTGGAGCTTTTAACTGGCTTATTTTTACTAATCCATGAACCAGTTGCCTGCTTGTCACATTCGCTTCAATTATGTGATGTGAACATTTTTTGATTTGCATGAGATATTTACTACAAAATTTTCTTGCTAAATAGTGAAGCTGACTTTTTTTATGGGGACAAGCTCTGTCATGACCTCAGCTCATCAAACAGGCCGGTTGTTAAAGTGCTGCTGCTCTCTCTGCCCTGGGCAGCCAGGAGCCTGGGGCTTTGGGGTCACTCTGTACCCCACCACTCTCAGCCTCATGGGCTGTGCGGTACTTGCTTTAGTCACAACCTCAGGGGTGCTTGTTGTTTGTCACTTATAGCTGCAGATCATCTGAATGAGGGGAGATCAAACTAGAAGCCATTTCACGCAGCAATTGATCCTAATGTGTTTAACATTTGAGGCTTTTCCTTCAAAGGTAAAGTCTTCTATGAAAAATACCAATTTTAAAATTTGATGTAATATTTAACTGCTTATTCCATGTTCAGTTTTCTTTCCCTTTTAAAAACTAATGTATGTACCTCAGAGAGATGAATCTGGTTTTGCCATAAAGATTTACATTTCCCTAATTTTGCTAATCTTCTTAGTAGATCTTGATTCTTTCCAAAACCACAACCGTAGGAGATGTCATACTTAGATCCCTTCCCCATAAGATCTCTGCAAATGTGTTTTTAAAAAATTGGTTAAAAACAAATTTTGACTTCTGATAATGGCAGAGCAACTTGGTTGGAACCAAGTGGAAACTTTAGAACTGAAAAGTATAATAATTGAAATGAAAAGTTTATTGGATGTTTTTAACATTTTGGAGGCAACAAAGAAACGGTGAACTTCAAGATAGATCAAAAGAGAACATTAAAAA
>NW_006376102.1:0-1168 GCF_000327345.1 Myotis davidii | reverse complement strand
AAAAAAAAAAGCCATAATTTCTTCTTACAGAATGAAGTAATTTATAGAATTCATGCCATGAAGACAAATATTAAGCCCGAATTTGAAAATGGGATGGACCATTTTATGACTGTTAACATAAAATGTGCAGCTCCGTAAGCCCAAACTGTGATTTAAAGATAATAAAATCTCATGCTTCAAGGTGTAAATTAATCACAGGCAAGGACCAAGAAAAATTTTCTGTCCAGAAGCAACAATGCACAGTTGAGTCGGTGCATAAATTTTCTTTAATTTCCAGTGTATCAAGTATTGGTCAGTGCTTGAAAACAAGAATCAAATTAGATGGACGATTAATCTGATTTGGTCCAGCAACTCCTATATTGTTGCTTCCACTGAGTTTTATGTCTTGTATTTATACTTTGCTATTTCAAATAACAATTGCTTTGTCAATTTTTTTTATTTTTATGGCACTTATTATCCCAGAATGGGATTATCTTTATTATACTGAGTAAATGGGATCAAAACTATCTTGGATAATCAGCAACTTGGATCCTAAGAAATACCTGAAGGTTTATAGAGTTGGATCTCTTGTGAAAGATTCCCCTGAGAAGACCCAATGGTCTTTCTTGCCACACATGCATCCTCATTTTGCTTATAGAGTGAGAATAATGCTTTCAGAAGCAAACAGGAAGTAGAACTTATTCAGAAACTAATAGCCAGAACATCATTTTTGCATTAAAGTGTCTGATTTAAGGGTTGATTTTTCAGTTGTGTGTACAGTAGTAAAATCCCATTTATCAGGTTACCTACACAAAGCACACACACCCTAAAATGAAAGTAGTTAATGTGTTTGAAAATAGAAACAATCTTAAATTCTTTAGTCTGTATGAGAAAATAATTCTAAGTTATGAGTGATAGGTATAAAGATATTCATATACAATTAATTTGCAAAATTGTAGCCTTGCTCTCATAGTTTAATTGGAAGAAAATGAGAGTAAGAGTGTATTAAATTTATGATTTCTTCATATTCCCGTTTAATCAGATTATGAATTCATGGCACTGTTCTGGAAAATGAACTTATTCTTCCTATCTTCCAAAATAATAAAATAGCACTATAATTAATAGATGGGCTGTTGTATTAGTCTGATTAAGAATTAATCAGAAATGAAGCTAGAAGTAGGTTTTTTTT
>NW_006376101.1:0-1168 GCF_000327345.1 Myotis davidii | reverse complement strand
GTGTGTGTGTGTGTAACAAATGGCAATTTTGTTAATGGTTTTTATAGATCTTAGACTATCCGATATTTTAATATATTTAATATAGCTCTTATTGAAGGTCTTTGTCATATACTGCTTCAATAATATTGCAAAACCAAGGACACGCAAACTCAATATCCTACAAAAATAAGCATTTACTCCTTTGCTTCTGGGTCTTCAGGTCCACTGTGGTTTTGGATGATATGGGTACCTCTGTTTTAGTTGCACCTGAATGTTACACAGAATTGGCACTTGGTTCCAAGATGAAGGCTGGATTCAGATCTGCTACATGTATTTGACATCAGTCTGGAGACAGCACTAACCCAGGAAATCTCATTTCAATGACAGCAATACAGAAAAGTGGCAAGCAGAAATGCCTAATGCTTTTTAAGACCTCTTTTGTAACCATGACACTGCCACTTTAACTTACATTTCACCAGCCAAAGCAAGTCACATTACATGGGCAAGTGTAACATTAATGGGGTAGAAACATATATTCCACTCTCTCCACTGGAAGCTACTGAAATGTCGCATATTGAAAATAAGGGTTGTTTAATTCTGTAATAAGGAGGAATGAAGACCTCAGAATAATGCAGCATATTACATAAACCTCAAAAATGTATTGTTCCTTCAATGTTCAATTTCATCGAAGTGTCAGTTTTTGTGGAGATAAAGCAATTTGCCTAGGTAAAATGAGAGGATATATAATGTGAAGATGTAGTATGTTAGGAGTGTGGATTTTGTTACCCACTTTGCTGGGATCAAATCCTGGCTTTGCCACTTAAGCTTTAGATAATATCTCAATGCCTTGGTTTCTTCATCTATAAAATAAGAATGATAACAGTAAATCGAGTACTCAAATTAGTTCAGCTATACTTTGAACAGGCCCTTCCAAGGTTGCCTTATCATATGTACCTGCTCTTTTTTGAATCATGTTAATGAAATGACCAGCAGCCATTTGGTTAATTTTAATGGCCTCCTCCCACATTAAGTAAAGGTAAATCTCAACAACATGGTGGAAAATGGAACCCACATCCTGGGAATACCAAGTCCCTAATCACTCATCAAAGTCCCATTATTCTTCCCAAATCCCAGAAGTGTGAGCCATGCCCCTGTGGTTAAGCACTAGACCAGAGCCTCGTGTGTCCCC
>NW_006376100.1:0-1167 GCF_000327345.1 Myotis davidii | reverse complement strand
CTCTCTCTCTCTTCCTCTTTGAAATCAATAAAACATATATTAAAAAAAAAGAATTTCAACCTGTCCCTATGATTTCAATTTATCTTCCACCTTACTAGCATCCTCAAAAATCACTGAGACCCTGCATTCATATACAGGATAAATTCACGCTCTCTTTGTAGCCTCAGAGTTGACACTCCTTTCACAGAGCTTCATTCTGTTCTTCCTACCAGGACTTCCCTGAAAGAACTGTGTGGTCCCAAAAAACTGTCATTCTCATTGTCCCTCAGAAACATTGATGTTCATCTTTCCTTGCTCACATGTCCCTCCTTGAAGCACAATTTTTCCCTTTTACCTGATAGAATGCTATTAAGCCTTCAACACTCTGCTCACAGTCCATCTGATCCAAAACACCTCTGGTCCCGTTGGTCCACAGAGACTTTTTAAGTCCCATAACACTTTTTTTCTCCATTCATTTGACTTCTAATACTCTATCTGTGCTCAGTTTTCCAGAGGTGCCCTTAGTTATCTGTCCGATGCAGTATTTTGTTGGCCCCTGTATATAATGAGGAAGTCCGTTTCTAACTTACTAATTGATGGAGCCTATATAAAAATAAAACCAAGAATGGAGAAACTTGTAGTTAAAGCTAAAAGAAAATGTTACAGTTTTACGATAATGTATGACATCTGTTGTTGTTCAAGGCCCCAGTGGAGATTCTAACCAGGAAGCAAGCTGGACAAAGGGAGCTGGACTCATGCAATTACCTCTCTATCCTCTCTCTGCACTGACACTGGACCCAATGAGAAGGTGATTCCAAACACATGAAAAATGACTTGAAATGTCACTTGTTCACATCTGAGAAAATACCGCCTTTCTTGTCTCCTTGCAGTGTAATCAGCTGTAATTTTAAATCAATATCTTGCTTCACCATGGATTGCTTTGAACATCCTATCTTCTTTTTCTTTGTCTGCCTCATTACTGATCTCCTTCACCTACTGATATTACTTACTACAGATACTAATGAAATATTCCTGTAAGTGTGAAGTAGATTCAGCTCCTTGACAGTCATATATGTGTTTTGCAGCATGTTACTGAAAATGTTTATTTTCTGGCTATTTGTTCTAGGCTTCCAAGTACATTATTAAACTTAGCTAGAAAATGGGAACTCATCTTCCCATTGAGCTGGG
>NW_006376099.1:0-1168 GCF_000327345.1 Myotis davidii | reverse complement strand
CACTGGCTTTTCTCTGGCACCCAGGACCCAGGCTTCCTTCCATCCACCAGCAGGCACCCAGGACACGGGCTTCCCTTGCAGCCCCAGAAGGTGGTCCAGAAGAAGATCCAGTCTAATTACCATATTAAGCTTTTATTATTATAGATGTATCAAATTATATTCTTATGAGTTCATAAATACTTATTTTATAGTTTGTAATATGTCATTTTATGATTTCTCAGATTGTTTCAGTTTTGGCTAAACATTGGCCACTCATTCTGTTAGCTCCTGTACTCCTTTGATATACCTCCCTATCATTGTAGATGCGTGTGAGTGTGTGTGTTCGGGGGTTTTCTTACCTTTTGGTATTGTAAGTGGGTGTAGACTCATCTTGTGTATAGCTTGCCCTACACTTAGAATCAGACATTCCTACTAGAAGCCTTGGTTCCTGTTATTGGAGAATGATATATGAGAACAATATCTGAATATTAGATGTTCTCATTGCTACTGAGATGTTTTGGTTCTTTGTTCTGTTTTCTTTTGATTGTGTTTGCTTGTTTTGTCATCTCTGCTAACAGAACAAAATTATATGTGGCTATACAAACCTGCATATATACACATAACTATAAAATTTTCTATATGTAGCCATCTGTATCTATATTAACCTAAACTTAAGTTTATTCTGATACCTCCAGTCCCTTACCATATGTACCATTCTCACTTCCTCCTCTTGTTTATATAGAAACTCCCACTTCAATAGTGAGAAACCTGCCTCCTACCATCTGTCATCCATTTATTTAATTATTCTATGTATACATGTATAGCAACATCAATAGTCATAAATAATGTTGATTAAATGTATACTTGATATGATGTAATAACAATGGTATTTTTACCACTATGGTCTTTCTTGTATTAACCCATAGCACTAGTCATATCATGAAAAAAAACATCTGCCAAATTATGAACTTCCATAAAATACCAGAATTCTGTTCAAAGGATTCAAAGTTTAAAAAAGCAAGGAAAGTGAGCAAGCACCATAGCCAAGAGGAGTCTAAAGAGATATGACAACTAAATTTAATGTGGAATTCTGTAACCAAAGGAAGCTTTAGGTAAAAAACAAATGAAAGCTAAAACTCTGGAATTTATGTAATTATAGTCCTATCTAACAAAAGAGTAATATGTAAAT
>NW_006376098.1:0-1167 GCF_000327345.1 Myotis davidii | reverse complement strand
GTAATTTTTTTGTGGATATGAACAAAGGGTTATTAAATATTAGCAATTAGGAAACAGTTTATTTTCAGTGAAATACTGACATAAACCATGTTATATCTGTTATTTTACCTAATTAGAAATCATGAAATTTTGAAATATAAATGCAAAAGCATAGTTTCATGCGTTCCTAAGAAATACCAGAAATAAGACTATCTAAGTAGATATTGAAAAGTAATCAATGCAACTGGGAAAAAGCAGTTTAAATAGCGGACAGGATTGTTTTTCAATAAGAATCAAAATACTGAAGTTTCTTATTCAAGCCACCTATAAATTCCAAGGCTTTCTAGAACAGAAGTTATTTTTTACATGGCAGTTAATAAACTATCTCATTAAAACATTAAGCGCATATGAAAAAAATAATATTGTATCACATAACAATTGAAGAGATTTATATATGCTGCCATTTTATTTATTATCATATTACTTGTGAAAAGACTTGTAAGTAAGACACAAGCCCCTACTGATGAGGGGATTGATTAAACCCTGAAATTTTTATAGTTTTAGATTGTATGGCAAGGCTGCTTTTCCCCAGAGACCCACTTCTAATCTCTGTACTTTGGGGAAGAACAACCATGATTTCAATTACGTATTGGCCAGCAGAAAATCTACAAATGATTAAACGGAAAAGCAGCGTTCAGAACAAAGTCTTCTTGGATCTGATCCATGTAACTTGATTCAAAATTACATAGAAACTTAATCTTGGAGTCTGATGAATGTGTAGCTTCACTTCACATCTATGGCCCATATATCTAAAAAGGGTTATACTCTTAGAAGACCTTAAACGTTTGGTTATATAATTATATTTTCCTCATAGTTCATATCTTTTAAAATTAAGTTTTCTAAATCTCAGAGGCTGGGAACTGATTCATGTTTGAGTACGCCATTTTCCAAGAGGAAAATGTTTTTTAACTCTTGATATTTTTACAATCATGCAATACATTTTTATGCATTATTTAATCTTTACTTTTTTTCTTACCCCTCATTAAAAAATGGCATGCGATTAGAAGAACGTATTTTCCAAATATGTATAGTTGATAAAGTCAAAGAAATGAGTACCAGAATTAGCCGGTCATTTTATATGTGTTTGATAAATCTTAGATTTCTAATACATTATTTAAGGATTGAAGC
>NW_006376097.1:0-1167 GCF_000327345.1 Myotis davidii | reverse complement strand
TGACTAAATAGTCAGGTATTGCATGTTTCAAAAGTGTTTGTGGCACACCATTTGAATATTGCTGTATGGTTTAAATCATTAAATCAAGTATGAATGACCCATGGAAAGTGTTGAAGATTTGGTTTCTCATACACTAGTCATTGATTTTGGATAATAAACCACCTCTGAAGAAAAGCATTCAGGGCATATTACATTCTATCCTTTCAGGAGACTTCCAAAACCTGCAAAGCAAGATTTTGGTTCAGTGGATTACAAATAGAATTTCTGACTGAGAATAATGTTGACACCAATTAAGGTAGAAAACCAAGAACTGAAATATGGCATTAGTAAAATTAGAGGCCCCCTTGTGTTCATGAAGCACTTCAGAAGAAAAAAGCTATTTACTAATCTAGAAAAGATACTATAAGATATTCTCTAGAAAAAAGAGATACAAGAACCCAGCATACAGGAGTCAACAACCCCAGAATTCTCTGCAAAGGCCATTCTTGAATGACGGATTATACAGGTTACTCCAGACGTTAGATTTTTGTGGGATTAGATTTTTGTGGGATTCTCTGTATCCATATGATTCTGCAAAGGTAGTAATTCATTCATTCACTCAAGTATTTACTCAAAAAAGTACTTGGGTTGTCCACTATGTGCCAGACCATAGAGTTTAATGTCAATGCTCTGATATTTATAAGTTAACACTATTTCTTCACCATTGTGAGAGGAATACTTGCAAGTGGGAAGCACTGTTATCAGTGGGTATTTTCCTAGGTGCTGAGTGGAAACTAAAGCCAAGTGAATGTGATCTATACTTCATTCATCTTCTGAATACGGTAACCTGAACCGTAAGTGTACACAAGGTTTACACAAACAAGTAATTCACAAATATTGGCTGCTATGTGTTCCATGAGGTGAGAGACATTAAAAATTTTTAAGACAGAATTGTTAGCCTCAAGATACTGTCTGGTGATGGTAAAAAATTTAAAATGAGAAAGCTGGGAATCATGATATTGCATTTCCCTGAGGACATATAATGTAGAGAATTTTTTCATATACTTTATTTGCCATATGTGTATCTTCTTCAGTGATGTGTCTGTTAAGGCTATGGTCCATTTTAAATCAGGTTTTCTTTTGTTTCCTTATTGTTGATTTTTAAGAGTTCTTTGTATATTTTGGATA
>NW_006376096.1:0-1167 GCF_000327345.1 Myotis davidii | reverse complement strand
TCATTGAGAATGGAATATGTAATTTGAAACAGTCCTCCAAAAACATCTCCAGTAAATTAAAAGTGCATCTATTCTATATCCCAAACATCTGTTTTAACTCTCAAGGCTGATCCATCTTTGAAAAGGTACTTTGTAAAACACTATTCTTCTTCTTGATCCATTCCTCACCTCCTGTCAGGAAATGCACCTATCAGTCACGGCCCCTCATCTCTTCCATCTCTCTGCCATTTGGTCTTCTCCCTCGGATACCCTCAAATCTCCCCTTTGGTAACACTTACTTCGTTGTCTCTACAACCTTCCCCAACCTCAGGAGCCATTTTCTAAGAATTACATCTACTCTATCCAGGCTAACAGCAACTGGTCTGCTGCAATGTAATAACTTCCTAAAGAGATTTGACTGGGGTATAACGAAGTGCCCCAAGCTCTGATAACCAGAATCCTTTCTCCAAATCCCATCTCCTGATCACCACTAAATGGGCTGTAGATGGCCATCTAGGCTATATTCAGACTATCAACATAGGAGGCTATGTTTGGACTAGAATTCTAGCCTCAAACTAGTTCAAAGCTTTGATGGATAAATATGAACTCTCACAGCTATTCAATATCATGCGCACTGGAAAGCAGATAAGGCAAATTTGCAGGGAACAGAGAATGAAAAGTCAAAGAAAACCTGTAGACAGGAGCAAGGGATGAACCCGTTGGCAGTCCCACCCCTTCTGCAGTTGTAGGCACATCCTTGACCTTGACTCCCGTAATTGATCATCCAGCTCCACTATCACTGAACAATATTTCCCTTTTTGGTTCAAGATAGTCCTATGGTTTCTTACTACTACTACTTGAAATCCCAAACAACCTAATATACAGTAACTCCTATTTTCAAACAAAGCAAGAGAGTGCCAAATTTCTTAAAGTGTCTTCCTCTGAACCCACTATACATATTCCCCTTTCCTCACATTGTCAAATCCCTTGAAAGAACAATCTACACTTGCCACCTTTCTAGTCTCAGCTGCTACGCACTCCCAAGGCACTGAAATCATGCTGCAGTCAGCAACACGCTGCTGAAACTGCTCTCGTACCCTCGTGGCCCTGGCGACTTCCTTAAAGGACTCATCTTTTCAGATCTCTAAAAATCACTTGGATATTTATAACATCATTCCCGGGCCATAC
>NW_006376095.1:0-1166 GCF_000327345.1 Myotis davidii | reverse complement strand
TTAATGTCACTCATTTAAATATTTCTCTGAAAGAGGACCTTTGGAGAGATTCTCAGTGTTTTCTGCAGCAAGTGAATTGCCAGCAGATACAGGACATTTCTGGAGATTTGCTAGGACTTACATCAGAGCTGGTAAATAAATGGCATGCAAGTGTATCGCTGCTACTGGAAGGCTTTGCATTAGCAGGGATCCTGCAAATTTGCTTTTCATTAACCTAGTGAGCAGAACTCAGTAGTCGAACAGGACTTGGAAAGTGCCTGTCAATTAGGTGAGGCACCAGGACTTTTCCATTTGGACTGTGAGGCCCATCCATTAGCAAGATTGCACAATAAGGAAAATGTATCTCAGTGGCCAGTTATGTCTTCAGTTATATTTATGACATGCAAACTGGGTTGCTCTGCCAGAAACCTGAGAACTGTCCAGTGTGTGACTGCCAGGGAGCTAAAAATAAAAGCTATTTTTTAACCAAAATTATTAAGAAAGGCAGAGAGGGGTAAGAGAAAATGATGTAGAGGACTGAAGTAAAATGGCATCGTGGGTAAGGGGCATCTCCGGCATCTCTCTCTGCCACGGACTAGGCACCGGACGTGGAACTATAGGATTTCTCTAAATTCAAGTCTCCATATTTAAAAATTAAAGATATTAATAGGAGTTGTTTTGACAAGTAAATGAGAATATCTACGAAAGTGCTTAGAACAGTGCCAACCACAAAGTAAATGTTCAATAAATGACTGTTAATACCGTCATCTGGGAATAAATAAAAATGATGTTCCTTCTGTCTTCTCTTGGCAACAATGGGTTTATTTAAACTTTTGTGATTTACAAATCCCTTTAGGACTCTAATGCAAGACTGTAGTCTCTTTCTCTAGACAAGTGTGCATGTGTACACACGCCAAATTTTGCTATTTCAGAGGTTCAAGGACTCTCTGAAGTCTAAAACACTGTGCTCTTATCTATCTTTCCATTCTCTTTTTCTGTTATTTTTAAGTTCTGTGACCAGATTTTACTGCTATGTAACTAGTCTTCCTTAATGGTAGCTTCTAAAAGTAGGAAAACCAACTTTAAAACTATTGGTGTTTAAGATTTGAGAACATTTAAGATCAAGGTTATCGGCCAATCAAAAAATTACAGGCAACTCAACAATAAGAAAACAAACAACCCAATTA
>NW_006376094.1:0-1167 GCF_000327345.1 Myotis davidii | reverse complement strand
TTCTGTGTTGTGTTGTAAACCCCTGTAATGGATTGAATACGTCCCCCCAAAATTCATGTCCACTCAGAACCTCAGACTGCGACCTTATTTGGAAGTAGAGTTACTGCAAACGAAACTAGTTAAGAATCAAGATGAGATCTTACAGGATTAGGGTGGTCTGCTAACACTTGATTTTGGACTTCTGGCCTCCTGAATGGTGAGAATAAATTTCTGCTCTTTTAAGCTATTCATTTTGTGGTTATTTGTTATGGCAGCCCCAGGAAACTAGTATAACCACTGAAAACAGTTTCTTTGTGCAAAACCGTAAATGGTAATACCATGAAAGTAGGTGCTTAGTAAATGCAGTTTTATGAAAGTGAATAAAAATTCTTTTTTAATTTCAAAAGAAAATAAATCTATAAATGGTTTTGGTTATTTACTCCACAAAAAGCTATTAAATGCCTCTAAGGCACTGAGCATTGTTCTAGGGGCTGAAAACACTGCAGTGAAATAAGGTACGCTTACAGAGCTTGCATTTAGAGGAAACGCAGTTAGACAGGTGTCCAGACATATTCTGTTGAGAAGTGAAACTGGATGATGTGATCTAGAGTGGCATACAGGAAGTGGGGAAACAGTGCAGATTGGGTGATCACGCAAGGAAGAGAGAACTGAGACCTGAACAATGAGAAGGAGCAAACATTGGTGACCTGGGGGAAAAACATTCCAGGGAAAGGGAACTGAGAAAACCCAGAGCTGAGTGACCACTGACAAGTGAAGGGGGGTGAATGGAGAGATTTAGGCAGAAACAGATAACTTCTAATCTAAGATATGTCATGGAAGTGGAGAATTTTAAGTAGGAGAGTAACATCATCTGATTTAAACATTGGTGTGTGGAGAAAAGATTGCAGGGAGCCAGAAAGAGCAGGAGGCACTTGGGAAACCAAAGTATTAAGCTAGATTAGGGTGGTATAGTGGGGTGTAGAGAAGTGGACTAATTCTGGATATGTGTGAGGTAGAGTTTGACAGGACTAGTAAGTATTAGTTAAGTGTCTTCTCTTGCTCCAGACTTACTCTGATATCCACAAGTTTTACATTTAATTGGACAGATAAAATCATATATATATGCAACTCAGACCTATTATCATTTATGCCAAATTTTTTTTTCCATTTTATGTGCCTCAGGCATGA
>NW_006376093.1:0-1167 GCF_000327345.1 Myotis davidii | reverse complement strand
CCCGGCCTCGCTCAGGGCCATCTTGGTTCCCTTCGGCCACCGCTGCAGCCGGACCCGGGTTGACCTCGGGGCTCCGCGGTCCTGTGGGACCTGCGTTTCCAAACTTCTGCGGGGTCTCCGCGAGCCGGGAGGGGTGGGGGTGCTCGGGCCTGTGCCACCTGGAAGGTAGTGAGACAGCCACTGGCCTGGTAGCAGCCATTTATTCCGGCCCGGGGATCCCAGTGTGAGCCTTGCGTGCAGAAAGGAATGGATAAGGCGTGGATTCAGGTGTTGGAGAGATACAGGAAAGAGGAAGGCAGGGGTCAAGGTGCGCTGTGCAGTGTCTGGACCTCGGAGGCAGCCTCCTAATGGATGGCTTTCCCCCCTGGAAATGCTTATTAGCCGCGTGTGGCCCTTGACAGCGGTCCTGTGAAAACACCAGGCCCCAGCCCATCAGGGACCGTTTCCTTGACTTTACTGGGGAATTTCGAGGAGCAATGCTATTTTTAAAAAAGGGAATCTCAGAAATGTCTTAACAGCTTTAGCAAACTGCTTAGCTCAATTATTAGCAGAATCAGGTGGCGTGCTCCTGAGGTAGTGTGACCATAGTTATTCTTTGATTAAAATCTTCCTAAAGAGCTCCTCCTGGGTCCCTCTGAACTGGGTGTCTAGTTAAGGTCAGCATTTACTGATTATTTCATGTGTGTGAGAACGTGTGTGATTCAGGAAGCAGAGACAGGGTTATATGTGTTCATTTTTATAATCCTGTCACCCTCCCCAGGAGGTGATTTTAATATATATAAAGAACAGCGATAGATACAGAGAGAGGATGATGTCAGAGCTCAGAACACTTTCTGTGCAGGCCCTCAGGTAATTAATTCAGATTGAATTAGTTATTGGATGCCACTGTGTTGCAAATCACAGCATACAGTCGAAGTGCAATTTGGGTTTCCTGATCTTACAGCTTTACAGCCTAGTTGTTGGTGGGAGATGAAACAGCAAAACGGCAATTTGGGATTATATTGCTTATCCAAAATGGATGACATAAAAATAATGTGATTTTGGGGGGTGGTGGTTTTTTGGGGGGGTGAGGGGAGAAGGGGGAGAGAAGGAGTTGACCTGTCTCTTATGTTGGAGAAGAGACTTCCAATTCTCAGCAGAAAGAACCATTTGTGTGAAGTTTCCAAA
>NW_006376092.1:0-1167 GCF_000327345.1 Myotis davidii | reverse complement strand
TTTTTCTCTGGGCTATTCATGTTAATGCTAGGTATTATTTATGGATGAGTGGAATGAGGACAAAGAATGTATTGTAACTGAGATTGGAGTCATTAGTGGTATGTCCCACATTATATATTTTTTCAATCATTATTTCTTGGTCTACCAACTGATTTTTCTCTTAAACTTTTTAAGGAGTCCCCCCGCCCCTTTCATCTCATATAACATTTTGTATCTCTGAATAGCAACATATAATTTACAGATGTAATAGCATTATTTGAAGTTACATTGACTTTTTCATGTATTAATCCTGTGTGTTGACATCTCTGCAGAGATGCTGGGTTAGCATTAATCTCTGATTTTGCTGATCTGTCTGTGTACAGGGCTAGCAGATGGAAGAAGCTACTTCACAATTCTCAATGCATAATTGGAAGAGACATCACAACTATTAAATTATTAACAAATGAGTCAGACTGTTTCTAAAATGTGATTTAGAAGCACACTAAGAACACAAATTTTTGCTTTTAATAAAATAATCTCATCATTAATCAATCAGTATTCATTGGGCAATCATGGAAAGAGCATGTTGAATGCCAAAACAAATATATCTAATGAATGAATGAGAAAGCTTTTTATTTTATGTTTACTTTATTAAACAGCTATTGTACTTTCTCTGCTGTTGGAAACATTTATGTTTTAACTTTTGCAAACTTGAGTGATTGGGGAGTGGGTCATCTTTATGGAATACATTTTCTAAGTGGGATGGAAAAAAATTTAATACTTATTGTTAAAAATCTATAATACTATTTTGTCTAGTCTTCTCCTTGGAAACAGAGTCTAATAATGCAACTGATAGCTCTTCAGAGTCAGGATCTTTTTCAAGTACCACCAATTTACTACATCAAGGATTATCATAAATTGAGAAGTAACGTAGACTGTGTTGAATCTGTCTATGTCAAGCTGAGAACATCCCTAGTGTTGAAAGCTGCCCCTCTTTTCTTCCTCCTCTTTCTTTTAGCTCCTTCCTATCTTATTTCCTTCCTCTTTTTTCTTTAGTCATAATCCTACTTACAAAATTGTTTTATTGACATTTACTTTATTCTTTTAACACTAGCGTGCAAATATAAGACAAGCTCCCCGTGTTTGACAGATGTGTTTAAGCGGGGATTAAAATATATAATATTTTAT
>NW_006376091.1:0-1167 GCF_000327345.1 Myotis davidii | reverse complement strand
ACTCTATCCACTGAGCCAAACCATCTAAGGCTAGAGACTTGTGGTTTAAACATGACTTGTTTATCTTCAAAAGTCCACATGAAACCCTTAAGGCCCATTCACAATCCAACCAATGTCAACAGGAGGGAGCTATTAATTGATAGTAGAATTACCAATACTGGTAATAAACACAGCAAATGAGACAGTGTGGCTCCTTAGAAGGTACTTGTGGACTACTTCAGCTTAAAAATTTGGCTTTAGTGAATTAAAAATGTAGAACATGCCAGTTCTCAATTGAGCAAGAATGTGTTAGCTCTTATCACAGCCAGCCATCTTCAGGGCTCTGAATGACCCTAAACTTAATTTGGCATTTGGACAGGACAATAGGTACTTTGCATGACTTGATTAGAGAATAATGCAAGACTGTTTCCTGTTAGGTCACTTCGATCCAAGGCTGAGCCAAATTCTCTGGCCCTGTCTCCAGTAAAAATATACCCCAGAGGAATGAAGGAAATAGAACAGTTTTCTAGAAGTCGGCATCTCAGTACTTTTTATCATGTCTTTATTCATCAAATATGTGTTGGATACTGTAACTGTGTTCTCAAATGTTGATGTGCATAAGAATTACCTAGGGGGGTTCCACTTCCCAAGGAAACTCATTCAGCAGTTCAAGGGTGGGGCCTCAAGATCTATATTTAACCAGCCTCTTAGGTTATTCTGAAGCAAGGCCTCTGTAGACCACTTTATAAAAAGGTTTCATTTGGTCCCTTAAGTGAATAATCAGCAGTTCCCTGTCATCGGGAGCTTGAGGTCCAGGGGAGGGAGACACATGATTGTGATGTTATGATCAATGTAGTAATGAAAATCCTGATGACAATGAAAGGAGGAAAAGGGTACTCTATCTAGGAGAGTGCCGTCTTGAGGTCATTACCCAAAAGAGAAGAAAGGGTCTTCTAGGCATGGAAATGGCCTTTACAAGGCCATGATTATGAGAAGACATAAAAGATTAGGGAACAGTGAGCAGTTCAAGATGCTGGGAAGGTGAAGGGCACTCTGAAGATGGACAAGCAGGAGAGAGTCCAAGAAGATAACATGGATCTCGAGTCACCAACTAAGTCATTTCAACTTTATTTTGTAGGCAATAGGGAGTTGGTGGAAGTTTTATTTTTTAAAATATATTTTTATTGA
>NW_006376090.1:0-1167 GCF_000327345.1 Myotis davidii | reverse complement strand
CCACTGACTTCAAAATTGTGGAGAAATACCAAATCTCTTGCTTTAATTTTCCTGTGAACTAAACTATTGCTTCACATTCTTATTTTCTGATTGTGGAGTATAGGAATTCTAGATATAATGCTTACAATGCAAATATTCTCCCTCAACAGAAATATTTTAGGAGATATACTAAAATTCGTATTTCAAAAATTTAGACATTTTGGGTAGGTAGCTTCTGACTTAAAATGCTCTCTAGCAGCCCCGAATAAAACTCTTCCAACTATCTAATACAGTACAATAACTATAAAACCTCTAAAACTGATAAAAACCCACGACTCCAAAGCCAATCAGTTACTTTGTTGCCAATGGTTGTTCGTGAATTACAGGATGATGGAAGTGGTCCAGATAAAGCTCTCCTCTCTGGAAGATGAGTGATCCAATGAACCCAAATGGCATTTGTGAAAATATGCTGTGGCTTAAGGGACAGTGAAAATCACTTTGGGGAAAAATCAACAACAGAGAAACATGCTTAAGATGGGGATCAGATAAAAATGTTAGAACACTGGTATTCTCAGTTCCTGCTATAAGGCATAACCTCTGTGAACAAACTGAAGAAAGCCTTGGGTTACAAACTGTAAGGCAAAAAAGAGAAACAATGAGATACAACAAGAGGCCAATGAAAATGAAAGTGGATAAGACTTGGAGGGGGAAAAGGTTTAAAACAACCCTACAGAAAATCAAAATAACAATTTATAAGACTTAGTTAATTTCAGTAGAAAATAGATTTAAAACATTCAGACAAGAAAAAAATAAAGCAGGTTACGTCAAAAAGCAACAAAAATTAGCCTGGCCTTAAACCTCTCTGAAGCACTAAGTGCCTTTAAATAGTGGCACATATACAATATTTTTTAGCGCCATCTTTTTTTATTGTTACTTACAGAAGCTGCAAAAGTAGTGCACAGGTTTCCCATGCACCCTTTACCCAGATTCCCCTTACGTTTACCATCTTACAAAACCAAAAACTCAAATCAAAATGAAATTAACCTTGGGACACTACTACTAACTAAAGTATAGAATTTTCTCATATTTCACCAGTTTTGACTAATGCCCTTTTGTTATTTCAGGATCCCAGATTGCATTTAGTTGTCACATCTCCTTAATCTCCAATCTGTGGTAGTTCCTGAGTCT
>NW_006376089.1:0-1167 GCF_000327345.1 Myotis davidii | reverse complement strand
CATAAGCACAAAGGGGAGGTAAACGGAGTCACATCTGGCTGGAGTATATCATAACATATGGTTTTTCTAAGACAATCTAGCGATTTTTCTCTGCCATGGTTCCTGACCCCAAGACATTCCGTAACCCTTCCTAGCACAGTGTCACAGACAACTTTTTTGTATGTTTCCTATTTACTTTCACGTAAAATCTGAGATCAGGGTGTATGAGACTTTGTTGCTTTTCCTAAGTTGTTATTGATTGTAACTGACTTGTTGAGTTCAATTAATTTTAATAATAGACCAAGAAATTCTCTAGTTAGATGTTGTAATTCAAGATTGACAATAGTACCATTTCCTTCCTTATAGCATTGACCAAGTCCACGGTACATTGATGATAAGTCATGACTACTAGCAGCTGATTTTACTTTTACTTCATTCAGTATAAAGTTGGGTATACATTTTGGGAAGATAAAAACTTCAAGTAAAAAAGTTTTCATTTAAACCTAGATAACTATTTTTTTTAATTGCAGAAATATGGGTCAGATTTTACAATTTTTTTTCAGAATCTATTGAAGTAACATTATTTTTATTTCTTATTCATGAAGTTAGTGCATCAGCTGGAGAGAGTTCTTTGATATGGAAACATGAACGCATTTCTGAGATAAAGTCCATGGTCATGAGGTTGTTTCTGTAGTTTCATCCTTCCACTCAGCTTTATTCAACTTGCTAATAGTTTTCTATTGTTTATTTGTTTTTTGTACGGTTTAGGGTGTAATTTGTTTGAAGGACAAAATGAGTGGGACTTTCACGTTTTCCCTGTATTCTGGAAGAAATTATGGAATCAGCCCTTGAAGGTTTATTAGAACTCCTCAGAAACACCATCTGCTCCAATTCCTAACTTTTCAATTATAATTTCAGTTATTGAACTGTTATGTCTTCTACATTTTATTGAGTCAATTTTTATAATTTAAAATTTCCTAGAGAAGTTTCTACTCTCCCCAGGTTTCAGATACTTTGGAATGATGCATAAACTATTCTTTTATCACTTGCACATACCTGTGTCTGTCCAAGTTTCCCAGCACCATCTATTGAATAGACTGTCTTTACCTTGTTGTGTGTTCTTGCCTGCTTTGTCCAATTCCAGTTGGCCATAAAAGTGTGGGTTTATTTCTGGGCTCTATTCTGTTC
>NW_006376088.1:0-1167 GCF_000327345.1 Myotis davidii | reverse complement strand
TTTTTTCTTTAAATTTTAAACACTTTTTCAGATGATGCACTTATAAAATTAAAGCAATGACTCTTTGTTCATCTAAAAACAGGCACAATAAGGTATTTTCCTTATGTTTCTAGACTTTTTGAGCAGTCTTTGGTATGTTTATTATACTGCTAGATAATTCTGAGAACATCTCAGTCAGAGGAACGAGATTAAAAAGCACATTTGTATGGATGTATATTTATTTGATCTCATCATTAGCATTAGTTATTACCTCCACAGTTATGATCGGAATACATAATCTCAAGTTCCATTAAGTCTTATTCTTCTAGTCCCAGCAGGCTCTTGTATCAACTAATTAACACAAAGGTCAATGTTCTCATTTTTAGAATACCAACAGATTGTAAAAATGCAGCACTAATTATGCTGCTAGGTGAGGAAAGACACAGCACGAACAGCAAACTCTGCTCCATGAGGAGGAGGAGAGGGTTCAATTCTAATCATGTCTCTGCATGGATAGAATTGACTGAAGATCAAGAGGAAAGTTCCAATCACCGTATCTTTGGATAGAGCACATTGTTGTGCATGCACATCCAACTGTTGCAAAATCCCCAAGATCCTCTTGAAGATGGTGGCCTCCATCTCCCCTTGGTCAGCAAATTTATATCATGTACTTACTGTGCATAGTGTGGTGGTGGTGTAACACAATTGATGGTAAAGAATTCCTATTCTTTTAGAGGTTAACTCTGAAAGTGCACACAAGCTACTTAATTTTTATAGAAAGTGGAAGGTGACACATGCCAGAAAAGGGTACAGATTAATTCCTGTTGCACAGCAGAAAAGGGGCAGAAGAATAAAAGATTACTTACAGCTGGGGAGGAATAAGGAAGGGCGTGGTGTGAGAGAGCCTTTGAGCTAAGACTTGAGCATGACAAGGACTTGAATATGCAATGATGAAGGAAAGTGTATTCTAGCACCGGAGCACAGGCATAACACATAGGATCCTCAGAACTCTCAAGCACGTTGTTCCTGTATTTGCTATAACCTTCACATTATTTCTGCTGCTGTAACTGACTCAGTCATCTGTCCCATAGACTGGCCCCAGCTTGGCAACAGCACCAGAGAACAAGAGTTCTTCATTAATGCAGTCTGATGCTTCTAACTACTTTGTTGGTAAATGCAGGAAAAAAA
>NW_006376087.1:0-1167 GCF_000327345.1 Myotis davidii | reverse complement strand
TGAGCACTGCTTTGCTCTACACCACCAGATTCTAGGCATACTTTTACTAGTTGGTCACCATCTTGCTACCAGGTTTGACCAAGTTTCTGCATTCCAAGATGCAATGCTAACATTTACAGTGAGTTCCGGATAGACTTGGCTTTCTACTTCAGAGACCTCTTAATCTCATTCTTACCTAGAAGGCAGTGTAGCAGCTATGCTTTCAGGAGGGGGATGTGTAGGAATTAAGCTCAAGAAACTCTGGTTAGAGAATGTCATTAACGGTTAGATGGCAGAGACCATGACTTTTGTACATTTGGTAGACTCCGGGGCTTTGGAAGTGTACAATGATCTCTTCACATATGGTGTGAATCGAATGCAAGCCTCACTTTCAACTTATTGCCAACTTCTTCATGCAAGTAGGTGCCTTTTCCTATTCCTCACTGCCTGCATTGGGCGGGGAGGGGGGCATCACAGCTTGAGTGTAAAGTCAGGTAAACTTACCCCCCTAGTTTCCCCACACCAGCATCAAGCTGCTAGTAAGACACCGGCTCAGTGCTGCTCAGAAAGTGGGGTATTTGCCACAGTGGACTTGATTGTAGCCCTCACCCCACTGCCACGTTGGCTGACAATGCCCAGGACAAAACGGCCTTGGTGTGGGGAGGGGGCACGGCGGGACTGCCCAGGTCTCTCTCCACACACACACACACACACGATGGCTGGGATGAGACAGCCATACGAAGCAGGTCTATGATCTGAGGACATACAACTTCTGGGTCGACAGGAATTTGGGGAATCGGAGCGGAGCGTTTGCACTGTAGTCAAAGCTGTAAAACTAACTTACTCCAACGACTCGGATGAAATCAGCTCCAGGAGGTGGCCGGCAGGGAAGCGCACGAGAAGCGGGGAGGAAAGGAACCAGAGCTGTAGAGCGGGACGATGGGCCAAACTCAAGTCGAAGTAACACATGGCTCCAAAAGGACTCTCCTCCATGCCCTTCCCCCTCCGCGTGCACACGTCCAGCGCCCACCCTGCACAGGGTGCCCCCATCAGGCGCCACTCGCTCCTTCCTCACGCCTCGCTGCTACCCCGGCATCTTCCACTCATCCCCACACGACACTTCTGCCACTTTTTGGTTACGCCCCCAAAGCCAGCCTCCATCTGCCAGGTCCCTCCCCTCAGCTCCCG
>NW_006376086.1:0-1167 GCF_000327345.1 Myotis davidii | reverse complement strand
CCTCCCTCTCCCGCCCCTCCCCGGCAGTACATGAATGTCATGCACCGGGCGTCTAGTAGAAATAATCATGGCTAATATTTATAGAGCAATTTCCAAGTGTGAGGTAGCATTCTCAACACATTTTGTCTATTATTTCACTACTTTTTACAATCATACCATGAGATAGGTGCTATGATTTACTTCATACAAGGATAATGAAATGGACTTCCAGATGGGTTAAGTAGCTTCCCAACAACATCACATGATCATTATGTGATAAGGCTTCCTCATAGCTGAGGTATATGATGCCTTTGATATCACTCCATAGCTGATATTCTTAATTACCATGTTCTGCTGTTGCTCAGTCCTGTAGTGTATTATAACATGGTGGGCAGCTGAGACTGTACATTTTAAACTGAAACAAAAATCCAGTGTGTAGTGGGTTGGTTATGGAATCGTCAAGCTACAAGTTGTAGGGAGAAGCCAGTAAGAAGGGAGAAAGTTTTTGGTTGATGGAGATGCTCCAATGTCAATCACCACTTATAGTGCCTGATGACTAAACATATATAATTACATCTTAGAGTACCACTACCACAACCTCTCTGTTCAGCCTAAGGCATCAAACATAAATGACACCAGTGCAATGATACACTTATTTACCATCTGAAATTGAATTGTGGCTAACAGTCATGAAATGCTCACCATGCATCAGATGCATTGCATACATTAACTCATCTAATGCACACAAAAGCTCTGCAAGGTAGACACTTTATCATCCTCATTCTGCAAAGACACTGAGGTGATACCAGGTTAAGCAACTTGCCTGAGACTGCACAAATGCTATATTGTAGGCAATGAAATTCTTGTTCATTTAGTGCTACCCTAGAACCCATCCTCTGAACTACTACACTGCAGTGGCTTTCCATCTACGGTGAAAACAAGGCATCATTAACATAATTTATGGAGGTAGAAGTGGTACCAAACGCTGCTACCTAGGCTTATCTTCCTCATAGCTGAGGTATCAGGGCAATATTCACAAAGTCAAGAGCTTTTTAGATTGGATGCAACTGAGTGAAAACAAACAAACAAAAACAGATTTCTGGCCCTAGCTGGCTTAGCTCATTGGAAGGGTCCTGGGTTCGATGTAAGTCAAGTGCACTTACCTGGGTTGCAGGCTTCTCCCCAGCC
>NW_006376085.1:0-1167 GCF_000327345.1 Myotis davidii | reverse complement strand
TTCTATAATCCCCACAGGACATGTGAGGAAATGCCACTGAGCTGCTTCTGGCTCATCCCACTTATGTTAAATACATCACACCCAGGACTGCCCACACATATCCTGAGAGCGCATGGTGTACACGCTCAAAAAGAAAGAAAGGCCAGCTGAACACTCTGTGCCCTTCACTTTACATTCACATTAACTTTTTCTTCAGATTTACTTATATTTTTGGCTTTTTAGGTGGAGTACTGCTTCTGGAAAATCCTAAAGGTGATAATCGGCTAGACCTCCTAAAGCTGAAGAGTGTTGTTACTAGCATTTTTGGTGTGAAGAATACAGAGCTGGCACTCTTCCATGGAGAAACAGGTGTGTGGACAGTGGAAAGCTAGCCATGGCCTTTGACACAGGTGGAGTGTGAGTCAGGCCGGCTCTTCAGCAGTGCCTGCCTATGCATATGGCAGCAAGAACACCATCCTTATCAGGAGATGACAGCTCCCCCTACTCTCTCACCTGTTATCCAGGTGCAGGATTCTGAGCTTCACAGACTTCCCTGGGGTGTTTTAACTTTCTTAAACATAGTGTCTGCATCTTGCTAAATCCAGATTCTCGGTAAGATAAGCCTAAATAGAATTTTTAAAAGTTGTAAGTACATCCTCTCCCACTGTCACAGGTTGAAATGTGAGACCAATCCACCAAAAAAGAAAGAAAGCAAAAAGATACATTGAAGTTTTTATCCATAGTACCATGGGCCTTCTTTGCAAATAGGGTCCTTGCAGAGGTAGTTAGATGAGGTGCGGTGAGCCCTATTACGTAGGACTAGTGTCCTTGTGGGAAGACACAGAGACCTTGTGTGATGACAGGCCTAGACTGGAATTGTGCAGGTGCAAGCCAAGAAACAGCGAGGATTGCTAGGGACTTCCAAAGCTGGGAGGAAGGGAAGGGTTCCCCAAAAGTCATCAGAGGGAGTGAGGGCCTACTGACACTTGATCTCAGGCTTCTTGCTTCAGACTTTGAGACAATAAATTTCTGTTGTTTTAAGTCCCCTAACTTATTTATGTTTCTTGGCAATAGATGTAGGAAACTAATAATACTCATTTTATGAACCTGAATGCTTATTTTAGAAACTTTTAAATAGCCTAAAAGAGAAAATCTAAATGGGCAGTAACTAAAAGAATACCTGCTGAA
>NW_006376084.1:0-1167 GCF_000327345.1 Myotis davidii | reverse complement strand
CTTCCTCTCTGTAAAAAATAAATAAGATATATTTTCTTAAAAAGTAACTTGACTTCCATCATGTGAAGAGTCTAAAAATTAAACATACCAAATAAAACACTGACATAAATCATGTGTCATTCTTAATTAGTACACCTAATAATTAGGCGCTAAGTATATGTGCTTTTCTGGATATGGGTTTTAGTTTGTAATTGTGCATTCCCAATTAGTCATAAGGAAGAGGGTATATTCCAATAGAGTTATGAGTCCTTTGTTTAATTGTTCTTTTTAGATAGCTTCTTAATGGTGCTTCATGGTCATATCTCTTTATGTACTCCTTCTGATGCTACCAGGAATTGCCCTCAAGAGACACTATAACATTTCACTGGGGCATTAGAGTAATAATTTTCACGCGGTCTGTTAAAGTGATTGGCCTCACATGAGAGTCAATTCTACATCTCTTTATTCAGTCATTGATAATAGATTTAATTAGGTGGTCTTCCATTTCTTAGCCTCATTGCTAAAATAAAATTCACGCTGTTACAGCATAATCTTTATTAAAATGTTAAGAGCAATGATGAGTAATGCAAAGGACCTGCACTTGTAAGGCATGACTGTCCAGAGCTGACGTTTTCATTTTCTTGTTCAACAGATGCTCTACCCTTCATATTTCAATATACCATAGGAATCTCTTCCCATGGGGTTTGCAGTGGGAAGTCCCTGCATATGTATACACTTATAAGCCTGGGATATTTCTTTTCCTCTGAACAAGTCTTCAGGTGACATTTGTGAGTGATCAGACAAATACATATAAGCTGGCATGCACAAAGCAATCCAGTGAATCATTCCCCTTAAGAAATGTGAGGGAAAAGTTGTCACTCTTCGTGCAGTGAAATAAAATCATCTCTGTTCTCTTTGTGGCACTGGCAGCTTTGTTCTAACCATGTTCACAGCACACCCACCTCATGAGATGGTATGTGGATGAATACAACCTTCTTTGCAGAGTGCTTTGTGTTTATAAAGCACCTCTTCCCAGAATCCTCCCAGGGCGGTGCAACAATTGTCACTGAAATTAACTGTCTCTTTCCTGCCCATTTCTGAAAGAGGCATAACAGTGCAAAGCCAAATTTCAGAACCTCAGGATAATCAAGATGAATAAGAAGCTTATTTGTGTTAAAAAAAACAATC
>NW_006376083.1:0-1167 GCF_000327345.1 Myotis davidii | reverse complement strand
ATTTAACTCAATCCTGACACTATCTACCTGGAGTTAGCCTCAGACTCCATAGCTTAAAGGCATCAGTCCTACAAGACTGCCCACTCACTTCAGACATCAATTGCAAGTCCAGTTCCTTACCTGAACCTCTGAATGATTGGCTGTCTATTGGAGGTTCCTACAGCCCACTCCTCAACCTTGATAATTTGCTAGACTGACTCACAGAACTCAGTAAAATGTTGACTTCTTAGGTTAGCAGTTTATTATGAAAGGGTACAACTCAGAAACAGCTGAATGTAAAAGATGCCAAAGGTAGGCAAGTGGAGAGGGGCACCCAGCTTCCATGTCCTCTCCAGGCTCACCATCCACATATTCATCCACCTGGATGCTCAGTAACCCTGAGCTCCGTACGGTAAGGATGTTTATGGGGGCTTCATTCCAAAGGCATGATTGATTAAATCATTGGCCTGTGGCAATTCTACCTCTAGCCCTAGCCCCCACCCGGGAGGTTGGAGGGTGGAGCTGAGAGGTCAAACCCTCCAATCTCAAGTTGGTTTCCCTGGCTATCAGTCCCCATCTAGGGGCTTTCCAAAATTCACCTGATTGACATAAACTCAGTGCGGTTGAGGGGCTCTTTATGAATAACAAAAGATACTCCTTTGACTTCTAGAACTAGGCCAAAAGCATAAAAGATGCTCCCACTTCTCTTATTACTTAGGAAATTACCGTGGTTTTAGGAGCTGTGTATGGCAGAAGACCAAATTCATATATGTTATTATAAATCACAGTGTCACAGACATCATCTAACAATGTTGATGATAGTATTATCATGGTTGTGGTTAATGTATACTGAGTTCTTACTACGTGAAAAGCAACGTCAATCACTTTTGACAGAAATGAGAGGCCCAAAGCTTTATTGGGAGATCTTTTTAGGAATTGCTAATCCGGGAGACACAGATTTTGGTAGAAACCCAACTATATTCCAAGGGGAGAGGAAGGGAACCAAATTTATAAAGACAGAAAAGGGGAGCTTCCAAAAGAATTATGTAAGTTGCTTTGAAAGAGCTGTTATTTGGTGCTGGCAAGCAGACTTACACTGTGCTCTATACATGGTTAATTGCTTATGCCTTTTGCTAAGTAAAAACTTATTTTTTGATAGAGAGCTCAGTGATGCAGAGCCAGTTCCAG
>NW_006376082.1:0-1167 GCF_000327345.1 Myotis davidii | reverse complement strand
TTTCATTTTCAAAATGTAATAGAATCTACAGACGTTGTGTGTATACGTATTTTGGGGACCCCTTGTGTATATTTGATAGACACCAGGCCACATGCTGTGTAATGTAAGAATTATTTTAAAATATTGGAATAGTGTGTGCTTTCATCCAAACAAGAAAGTATTTCATCTTCCTTTTTTCTTTATACTTAGTGAGGAACTTCAGGATGCACTTGGTGTGACAGATAAGAGCCTGCCACCGTTTATATATCGAATGCGCCAGCTAGGATACCCACCAGGATGGCTCAAAGAGGCTGAACTGGAGAATTCAGGGCTTGCGCTCTATGATGGAAAAGGTAATATTAGGTTAGATAAGTCAACTTCAGTGTCATCTATTTTTTTAAAATTAAGGAATCAATAAAATGCGATAGGAATGGCTGTCTTCTTTAGTGTGTGCTGAGTTAACAACAACAAAACATGATGGCATTTTCTTTGCTTTGCAAAAAAGGAATTAAATCTCACTGAGAATTGTCGGATGGTTATCTAGACCTGTTCAATGACTGCCTAGGCCACAGTACCAACTCTCCAGCTAGTGCCCCTAAGTTCTTGCCTTTCTCAGTAATGGTAACAGATATACCCACCAATGCCAGGAGATCTATAAAAGTTAAAATATATGGCCTCTTATAATCTAGAATTCCTCTCTTAGATATCTACTCTAAAAATATTCACACTTGTGCATAGGGGACTTGGGTGTGTATATATTTTTGCATTGAACATGATAGTAAAAATTAAAAACAACATGAAGGCCCTACAGGAGAATGGCTAAATAAACCCCGGGAAATCTGGGCTGTGGAATCCCTACAATATTTAGAGTGGAATAAACCTGTATGAGCTGACATGGCAAAATCTCTGTGCAATGCCAAGTGGAAAGCAAGTTTCTGGATTACTTACACACTGCGACGTCATTGATCTCATTTTGTGAAAAGAAAGAAATCCACGAGGATGAAAAAACCCTGTGTTTTCTCTAAGGACTTATTTATGTAAAATATTTTTAAAAGATCTTGACCAAGAACCATCTAGATTTTAGGGTTTAGCCCCATAGATGCCCTCCCCGACCACCTCATTCATCCACTGTCCTCCAGTTTTTCTCACCGTTCCCTGTGTGCTTCCTTCAGACCCTGTCACCGTTTA